>NW_026129545.1:0-47127 GCF_022985175.1 Labeo rohita | reverse complement strand
TTTAGCATTCACGTATTTAGCCAGTTTCTGTGTCAATAATAAAAAATAAATAAATAAATAAATTAAAAAATTGTTACGTGAGTTTGCACACTGAGGAATTGTTCCGTGTGTGACTATTTTAGCCTGTAGGTGGAGTCCTGAAGAGGGATTTCTCTGATCCTCCAAAGTGTAGCAAAAATGTAAATCTATCCAAATTCACAGAGAGTACTGGTTATATATTATGAGATATGGAGGGCTTTTATTATGCAATGCAACATCAGTCTTGCACTGTCAATCTGAAGTGAAACTGGTTTGTGGAAACATGGAGTGTTCACAAAGCGCTTTCACTTTAGATTGATGGTACACCTTATCAGAATGCCGCGCACACAATATCAACAATATCTGACGTATAATTCCAAAATAAAAGCCAAAATAAATGCTGTTTTGTCTATCCATTCAGACTGGTACGAAATCTCCTTGTTTCCAAAGATCACGTTCACTTCAGATTGAGTCGCACCTTATCAGAGTGTCACTTACACAATGCCAACAGTATTTCATGTATAATTTCAAAATAAAAGCCCTGTAAAAACTAATGTAAATAATATAACTCGGGCTAGTATAAAAAAGAGGGTGTCACTTACAGCATTTCAGAAGTGTCCGGTGTTGAATTACATAAATAAATAAGAGCCCTGCATTCAGCAGCGCATAAAAAGAAAACTGCTTGATTTCACAGGCCAATTTCATCTTGGAATGACAGCATATGAAGAGTTCAGATGCAAAAGCCCCTAAATCCATCAATCCATCCATTTCTTCAAAATGAGCATTTCTTTCTCCCAACTTTGTATAGGTTTCTATGGAAGCACTGGTATTTATGATCGGACTGAGGCTGGAATTCAGCGAGATTGAAGTAAAAGTATTTCATGGCTGTCTAATATGTGTCAGGAGCATTCACTCAGTATCATTATCTCATTTTTGAGATGGCTTTTAGCTGATTTTGCAACGTATGTTCTCGCAGTGTCATTTACATAATTTCAGGACTGTCTTGTGAGGACTGACTGATCATGTACACTATTTTGTCTGTTCTCAGAAACCCAAAGAAACAGCATTTATATTTTTAATATAAATATAAATTATTCCAATTTTAATCATTTGTATTTGTAAGTTTTTTTAGGGATT
The DNA here is from genome assembly GCF_022985175.1 of Labeo rohita. Taxonomy (NCBI): domain Eukaryota; kingdom Metazoa; phylum Chordata; class Actinopteri; order Cypriniformes; family Cyprinidae; genus Labeo; species Labeo rohita. The sequence continues at coordinate 45,972 of NW_026129545.1, read as the reverse complement.
TACTTTGTAATTATACATCAGATAGACCTGACACTGTGACTAATAATGTGTACTACAAATCTAAAATGAAATTTGTTTGAAACTGAAAGCTTTATTTTTATGTGAATCTGAATTGGTAGACAAAACATCATATATATGAGTTTTTAGAGGGCTTTTAATTTGGAATTATACAACAGCTAGTCTTTACATTGTGTGCCACCCTGGGGTGGTGCTATTAAGATCTGAATTATATAGTTTTCGGGGGCTTTGACATTTTGACACTGAGGGAGTGACACTCAGGGATGGTGGACTATCAGTATGAGCTGTAATTGGTCTGTTAAAACAGGGATTTTTATGTTTAGAGCTATCCAAAATCACAGAGAGAACAGGTAAAATCTGAGTTTAGAAAGCTTTTGTAATGCAACATCAGACAGTTTTGGCACTGGCTGGGTGACACTCTGTCATGGTGGACTATTAATCTGAAGTGAAACTGTTTGGTGTAAACAGCAGTTTGTTGACATGTATGGGTTTTAATGCTACTGAGCAGGAACACATGGTATCAAATGCTGAATAGAGTGTGAAACACAAGAATAGCAATGTAGTTCTGAGAAATACTTTAGAAAATGTTACATTTGTGATATATTAGTTTTACTAACATTTCTCATTTTGCAAGAAGCACTAACAAAAAGATCTGAAACTACTGATGTGAGTTTCTCTTCACACTGCATGTCATTTATTTGGCATCATAGCACCATCAGCTAGAAATGCAAGCTATTTATTCTTTCTACTGTACTTCATCTTTCACATCATTCTCTCAGTTAAATATTCACACATTTTAGATATAGGCTATAATTTTCTAAAAAAAAAATAAATGTTTTTACAGACAGTATTCACTCAACAGTGTGAAACATACAGTGACCAGTGTAGTCTGCACTGATGTTGTGTTATATTATACTTTTGAAATTTCTGTGCTTTTGTTGTTGATGTTCAGAGTCTACAGAATCTCACACATTTCACTGCTTAGTTTTCCACCATGTGTGATCTGTTCAAATGACAATAAAAATCTCATGACTTTTTACACACTTAAAGAGATTTCAGTGAGCTGAAAATAAGAACAACTTCTTTAATCAGAATCAGAATTAGCTTTATTCGCCAAGTGTACGCAAACACACAAGGAATTTGTGTTTTTTTTTAAGGTGCTCCTGGTACATGCATGCACACATATATACATACATACATACATACATACATATCTGACATGCGAACAGAGAAAATATTAAAATAAAATAAAAACTTAAAATAAATAATAATGTGCATGAATCTTGAACAGAAGATTTATGTACAGATTTGTGCATTATTTACTCTATATACAGCTGTATAAATAAGAGATGTGCATGTGTATTTACATAATAATACTACAGAAAGAGACAATAACTAGAAATGGAGAAAGAAATACAGAAATTAATTGTAGAACCCAGGTAATGATTCATGTTTTATCTGTTTAAGCTGGAAATGGCATTTGGGAAAAAGCTATTTCCCCTTCAGGAACTCGAGCTGCGTCATCAATGCCTCTAGCGTAAGCAGGCTCTGAATCACATGTGTATTCAGTCCAATCGAAAAGCGAGACGTCATGGGCAGGTGACGTCACGGACCAGGAAGCTATAAAGCATGTGCGCCGGTACCGGCATTCAGCTTCATTTATTCAGCGAAGCGCTCTGTGTGTGTGTGTGTGTTTTCAACGTGTCTGTTTTTCGGTGCCAGTTTGTACCATTTTTATTTGAGACACGATGTCCAAAGTGTTAAGAAAACTTAAACATAAAAGCAATCCATGTTACAAACCGTGTGTTCCTCCCTGCTCGCGCTTTATTCCGAGCGGGGATACACACAGCTTGTGCGTGGTTTGCTTGGGAGGGGATCACGCAGAGTCGGCTCTCGAGGGGGCCGACTGCCCGCATTGCGAGTGGCTTTCCCTGCGTGCTCTCCGCTCCCGGAAGGCTCTCTTTACGGAGGGAGCCTTCACCAGCGTTCCTCGCGGGTCTGGCCCCGCTTCCGCCGAGGTGGAGCGGCAGCTGCACTCGTGGGGTTTGCAGCTGGATCTACTGGAGGGAATGGAGACGGGTGAACCCCTATCTCCTTCCTCACCTGGTAGATCCGGGGTCCGTTCTCAGGGATCGGAAGCCCGTTCTGCGGTTCCTTCCACCCAGGGAACAGCCTCAACGCTCCCCATTTCTTCCTCTGAGGAGGTCGAATCTGAAAGCGTTGGGGTGGCCCCACACTTGCCCCAATATGAGGAGCTTGTGGAGGTGGTTACTCGAGCGGTTGCTAAATTAAACATCGATTGGCCCGCCGAGAAACAAGCTGAACCGCAGCGAAGCAAGCTAGATGAACGCTTCCTGCGTAATAGGCCGCCTCCTTCACACCGGAGCCTGCCGTTTTTCCCCGATCTCCACACCGAGGTGTCAAGATCGTGGGGTAAACCATACTCGGCCCGTCTCTTTGTCCCCGCCTCTGATTATTATGGGAATGTGGTGGGGACAACAGAGCGCGGTTATAGGGCGATCCCTCGGGTAGAACAGACGCTTGCTAGCTACCTGTCTCCCGAGGCGTCATCGTCTCTAAAAGCTCCGGTCTTACCCACTAAGCCGCTGCGCACTACATCAGTGCTAGTGGGTAAGGGGTACTCGGCAGCAGGTCAGGCTGGTTCTTGTCTGCACACCATTGCGGTGTTGCAGGCATATCAGGCTGATCTGCTAAAAGAGTTAGATGAGAGCGACGAGGTTAGCAAGGATAATATTTCCGAGCTTAGGAGAGCCGCTGATTTGTCTCTCCGCGCCATCAAAGAGACCGCCTGTGCCATCGGCAGGTCTATGGCAGCTATGGTGCCTGGTGATCTAGCAGTTCAAGAGAATCCAGAGGCCAGTCTCGAGAGACTGGTTTCCTTAGTAGATTATCTGGCAGCGTGGAAACTACTGCCAAATGTATCTGCATGGGTCCTGCATACTGTAGAGCAGGGTTATCACATTCAGTTCGGTGCTCCGCCGCCTCCTTTCAACGGGGTTTTTCCCACTGTGGTGGGCCCCGAGCAGGGTCTGGTGATGGAACAAGAAGTAGCAACTCTCCTCAGGAAGGAGGCCATCGAGGTGGTTCCTCCTCAGGACAGAGAATCCGGGTTCTACAGCCGGTACTTCATCATTCCGAAGAAGGATGGGGGCCTGCGTCCTATTTTAGATCTGAGACAGTTGAACCGCTCAGTCATGCGGCTGAAGTTCAAAATGTTGACAATCAGTCAAGTTGTGTCACAAATCAGGTCCGAGGACTGGTTTGTGACAATAAATCTGAAAGACGCTTATTTTCATGTCTCCATCCTTCCTCAACACAGGAAGTTCCTAAGGTTTTCTTTCAGGGGCGAAGCATACCAATATCGGGTTCTTCCGTTCGGCCTAGCACTCTCCCCCCGCACTTTTACGAAGTGTGTGGATGCTGCTCTGGCTCCGTTGCGACTCCGGGGCATCCGCATACTCAATTACATCGACGATTGGTTGATTCTGGCTCAATCGGAGCACATGGCGGTTCAACATCGAGATGTTGTTCTCGCCCATATGAAAGAGCTGGGGTTGAGACTGAACGCCAAGAAAAGTGTGCTGTCTCCATTACAGAGGACCACTTATCTAGGCGTGGTGTGGGATTCGACCACGATGCAGGCACGTTTGTCACCTGCTCGGATCGAGTCGATCCTCACTGCAGTCACGAGAGTGAAAGAAGGCCGGTCACTCACTGTAAAGCAGTTCCAGCGACTGCTGGGTCTGATGGCAGCTGCGTCCAACGTGATACCTTTTGGCCTGCTGTACATAAGACCCCTACAGTGGTGGCTCAGGACCAAGGGGTTCTCCCCGAGGGGAAACCCGTTCCGCATGATCAAAGTCACGCGGCGAGCCCTACGTGCTTTAGATATGTGGAAGAAACCTTGGTTCCTGTCTCAGGGCCCGGTGTTGGGAGCTCCTTGTCGCCGCGTAACGCTAGTGACGGATGTGTCTCTCACCGGTTGGGGTGCGATCATGAGTGGTCACTCCGCCCACGGTCTGTGGAGCAGTCACCATCTCTCTTGGCACATCAACTGCCTGGAGATGCTGGCCGTGTTTCGAGCGTTGAAACGCTTTCTCCCGGACCTAATAGGCCGCCATGTGTTGGTGCGCACAGACAACATAGCGGTGGTCTATTACATCAACCACCAGGGAGGTCTGCGTTCGCGCCCCTTGTACAAGCTGGCGCACCAGATCCTTGTGTGGTCCCAGGACAAACTCCTCTCGCTGAGAGCGGTTCATGTTCCTGGGCATCTCAGTATGGGAGCAGACATCCTGTCGAGGCAGGCGCTGAGGCCCGGGGGAATGGATGCTTCACCCCGAGGTGGTGAAGCAGATTTGGAAAGTGTTTGGCCAGGCTCAGGTGGACCTCTTCGCTACTCAGGAGAATGCGCAATGTCCCCTCTGGTTCTTTCTGACTCATCCAGCTCCCCTGGATGCCATGGTACAGACGTGGGCGAGGCTTCGTCTGTCCGCTTTTCCCCCCGATCGCTCTGCTCCCGGGAGTTCTGGAGAGAGTGCGCCGGGACGGGGTGTCCCTTCTTCTAGTGGCCCCGTACTGGCCCGCCCGAGCATGGTTCTCGGACCTGATTTCCCTCCTCGACGGCTTTCCATGGGAGATTCCCGTCAGGAGGGATCTCCTCTCTCAGGCAGGAGGCACCATCCTCCACCCTCGCCCGGAGCTGTGGAGGTTATGGGTGTGGCCCCTGAGGGGGCACACCTCATAGCTTCCGGTCTCTCAACCGAGGTTGTTGAGACCATCCTCCAATCCAGAGCTCCCTGCACGAGGAAACTGTACGCCATGAAGTGGAAGCTCTTCACTTCATGGTGTGGAGACCACCAGCAAGACCTAGTTAACTGCCCAGTTGGTACAGTGCTGGAGTTCCTGCAGGATCAGCTCTCTGCAGGGTTAGCCCACTCCACTCTGAAGGTTTACGTGGCGGCTTTTGCGGCCTACCACGCCCCTCTCTGTGGCATGTCAGTGGGCAAGGACCCCCTTGTAGTACATTTCCTCCACGGTGCGCTGAGGCTGAGGCCTCCAGTACGACCTCGGGTCCCTACTTGGGACCTCGCCGTGGTGCTAGAGGCTCTTTGTGGGCCCCCCCTTTGAGCCTATCGAAGAGTCCTCTGATCATGTTTTGTCAATTAAGATAGTTCTTCTTTTAGCTTTAACTTCGCTAAAAAGAGTAGGAGATCTTCAGGCCCTTTCCGTGGCCCCTTCACATTTAGACTTTGCCCCTGGTATGGCCAAAGCTTTTCTTTACCCTAGAACTGGGTATATTCCGAAGGTCCCCGCTGCAGCACCACGGCCTGGCCTCCAGGCCTTTTGTCCTCCTCCCTTTCAGGATTCGGACCAGCAGAAGCTTAACTGCATGTGTCCAGTTCGAGCACTGGACGCATACGTCCACAGAGCTGCCCTGTGGAGAAAGTCAGAACAGTTGTTCGTTTGTTTCGGCCCCCCCTAAGAGGGGCCTCCCTGCTTCCAAGCATACTATCAGCCGCTGGATTGTGGATGCCATTTCTCTCGCTTATGAGTCCTCGGGCCTTCCCTCTCCTTTGGGGGTCAAGGCCCATTCTACTCGAGGCATTTCTGCCTCTAAAGCCCTTTTGTCGGGTGTCCCTTTACAGGACATCTGCAACGCTGTGGGATGGTCCTTGCCCTCAACCTTTGTCAGGTTCTATGATTTAGACCTGCGAGTCACTCCTGGCTCTTCGGTTCTCTCTGCCTAGCACACACACTAGGCAGGGATTTGGAACTAGGGTGGCGTGGGTATATCGTTCCCCTAGCATTTTTGATGACGCAGCTCGAGTTCCTGAAGGGGAACGTCCCAGGTTACGACTGTAACCCTGGTTCCCCGAAGGGAACGAGACGCTGCGTCTCGGGCCCTACTTCCCGCATCCCTGCCGGCGTTTCGCTTCTTATGTAAGCTGAATGCCGGTACCGGCGCACGTGCTTTATAGCTTCCTGGTCCGTGACGTCACCCGCCCATGACGTCTTGCTTTTCGATTGGACTGATTACACATGTGATTCAGAGCGTGCTTACGCTAGAGGCGTTCCCCTAGCGTTTTTGATGATGCAGATATGCCTAGATATTCTAGTGCTCTGAGATCTGTAGTGTCTGCCTGAGGGGAGAAGTGCAAACAGGTTGTGTCCAGGGTAAGAAGGGTCTTGGATGATGTTTCCTGCCCATTTCTTCATTCTGGAGATGTACAAGTCCTGAAGGTTGGGCAGGTGCACAACAGTGATCCTTTATAAAACAACTGAAAAAAATGTTGCAATTTAAGAAGGTCCATTCATTAAGAGGAACTGGAATCATAATCATTAAATTTGTTTCAGTGCTCATCCCTTGCCTTTGTGTATAAATATTAAACTGTGTTCACAGGTACAAATATACAGTATCAGTTAAACTCAACACCATCAGTGTCAGAGGACTGATAGATATAAATAGATGTGAGCTCATAGTTGTGGTTTGGTTAATAATTACTAATATCACCATTACAATAAAGAACCATTAAAATGAATCATTTTCCTTTGTTCTTTAAACACACCAGAATATAACTTTTCATAAAAGTGAATAAATACTGTTTAATTCAACACTGTATGAATCTTCACAACATTTCTGTAGAAATCATTTAGAAAAGTGTGACATTTTGTGAAAATATGTTACCAGATTATCAACATTATCAAATGATCTTCAGTAACACATGAGGTACATTTATATGTCTTTAATGTGTCATGATGTTTCTAAAGATGTGACTGCAGGTTTCAGGAAGTCTTGAGTCTTTAACACAGTCTGTGTCTTTAACCGTCTATCATGATTCGGTCAGTATGGAGCTCAGTCAACTTCCTCTTGTGCTCTGTAAGTATTATTTTCTCTAAATGTGTTTCAGTGGGTTATAATTGCTGTTATATTATGTAAATGAAGTGTTTTAGTATTCCTGGATTTATGTCTTTCCTTGCTGCTCTCAGAGTTTTAAATCCAGCTCTAGTCCATGACATATGAGTGAAAGATGAGTTTGAGAGATGAAGTGTGCAGTTAGTGCTGTTTGTGAAAGAGAAATGCTCTCTGTTGTGTTGTAGATCAGTGTATTTGTTCAGTCATTCAGTTTTGTGCTGTTGAATCAGTTCTGTTGGTTTGTTTTGCATTTATTGTCACTGTTGTCATAATATTTACTATACACAGTTAGTAAAGAGTTTGTCTTTATTCTTCTGCTTGTGATCAAACTATTGGCTTGAAGTTCCATGAATAGAAGTTTGTTGAGACCAAATGTGTAAAATATCAGTCAGATGTTTTAATTTTTATCTGGACTCGTATAGTCACCTACACAATATCTTAATATTTGTACATCTTTATAATTTTTTAATAATCACACATTTTTTTATAATACACACTAAAGGTGAGTGAATTTGATTCATATATTTAATTAAATTTGATGAAAATGTGATTCTACAGTAGCTGTTACAAACCAAATGAGAGTTGAGAAATTACTTCCATTTCACTGCTTATAAAAACCTTTTTTACAAGTTGAATTATTCATGTGACAATTGTCAGGTGTGACAGAAGGTGTGACAAAATAAGAACAAAAAATCAGTCTATTAAGAACATCAGATATATTTGTAACATCCTCTGTGAAATGAAAACAGTGAGAGACAAGATGTTCTGTTGGAAAACATGTTAAAGAGCTTTTAAAAATGTATAGACATGTATATATAAAATATAAAAATGTATATAAAATTGATTTTATTTGGAAAGGACTTTTCTAAATGACTATAACAGTTATAGAGAACAACTTTCTTTCTTTCTTGTTCATCTTCAGTTCATAAGAACATTAGCTCAATGTTCACATTGTAATGAGTTTTTCTTTTTTTGTTTTTAGTGCTGATTTCAAACATCTATTCTCAACAAACTGAAGGTGAGTGAATTTGATTCATATATTCATTAAATAGGTGTGAGACAGTGAGAGACAAGATATTCTTTTGAAAAACTTGTATATAAATGTATATAAATAAAATAAAAATGTATATAAATATATGTATAAAATGTATATAAAAATGACTGTATATTGACAGAATTTTTTTTTTTTTTTATAAATGGCTATAAGTTATAGAGAACAATACTTTAGTCAATACTGATTTAGTATGTGTTTTATAATTAAGTTACTGTGTTCATACAGTAAAAGCAGCACATTATTTTTATTATGAATCATTGTCATTGTACAGAAAGACCAAAAGCCAAAGTGACCATTAAACCTGATCAACATGTATTCAGAGGAGACAAAGTCACTCTCAGATGTGACATTGATGGTGAAGGAGTCGCTAGTTGGCAGTACAGCTGGTATAAAGACGGTTCAGCTGATGCTTTCAGTGATCAACAGGAACACAAATTCAGGTCTGTCACTCAGTCTGATGCAGGTAAATACTCCTGTTATGGAGCAGAGAGAGGAGGATCACAAACATCAAACATCAGTGATGCAGTTACACTGACAGTATCAGGTGAGTTTGATTATCTCTTTATAAACACACAAACATTTAATATGTTATTAATGAGTGATTTCTCCATTTCAGATTTAGTTTTAAGTGTTTCTCCACAGAAGTGGTTGACTGAAGGAGATCCAGTGATTCTGATCTGTGAGGTTTACGGCTCCTCTACAGGCTTGACATTCAGCTGGTACACTCAAACTGTTTCATCGGGTAAGATATAATGTGCTTCATGTGGTCACATCTGAATGAATATTTAAAAAAAATATTCATTCGTTCATATAGAGATTAAAAATATATAATCAATCTGTTTTAATTCAATCTACTTTGATTATACCAACAAAGGTAATTTATAAGACTCAAGTAAAAATGACTCCTGATATCTTGAGGTAACTGGATATTCTCTCTTTTTACAGACAACAGATATTATTATCAGCTGCTCTCAGACAGCAGCAGAGGAGCTGGAGGAAACTACACTGTCAGTTCTGCTGCTCTAAATCACACAGGAGTTTATATGTGCAGAGCAGAGAGAAGAAAACCAGCCTATAAAACATGGTACAGCAGCTCACAGTTAATATGGGTCACTGGTGAGTTCAAACTGAATCAGAGAATGAATGAGACACTACTGAAGTTTTCCCTGAACTTTTTTAGAGCTTGGTGTTCTTTAAATTGTATCCTGTCTTAATATGGCTTTGAATTGGAGAAAGATGCTTTTACTGTCAGTTGTAGTTACAGCTTCTACTAGCAGAGACTAAATAGACTAAACTAAGCAGCAAAACCTTGATCACTTACCTGTAAATGTAAATGTGAAATGTTTTAATTTTTATGGTGCATTGTTAACTAAAATTAACTTGTTAACTTTGTTAACTAAAGTTAACTTTTGTGGCACAAAAGTGTAAGTGGACTTGAGGGGAAAATAGTCAAATATAGGTGTAATAAAATAAAATAATTGGATTATTTTAATAAAGTGTTTATAAAATAAAGTGTTTTCATTATGAAATGTATTTTAAATTTTTGTCGTTGAACACACCTCGATTCTAGGAGGGACTTTACCAAAAACAGAGGACACTCCATCAATGTACACTTCAGCAAATTAGTACCTTATAAACTTTATTTTACAGTTTGATTGATATCCATAGTTTTTTTTTTCTCCAGCACCTTATGGAGGTTTTTGTTGGCTGTCACTGTTGTCTTTGACTTACTTGTTAATTGCATAATGACAAATATATTAAGGTGTTATTTTGTTAATGAAGTTTTAAATAGAAATAAAAAATTAGACTTATTTTAGATATCAGAACTGTAGTATTTTATTTTATTTATTTATTTTTTTATTTTTTTTCTGTGAAATTGTTCTGAATTTGTACATTGTGTACAATGATAATAAAACTGTCCTGACTGGATTTCCAATTCCTGTAATTGTCTTCTCAGGTGTTTCTCCTCCAGTGTCTCTGATCATCAGTCCCAGCAGAACTCAACACTTCACATCTGTCTCTCTCTCTCTGAGCTGTGAGGACCAGAGTAACTCTGATAGATGGACAGTGAGAAGATACACAGACAGATGGGAGTGGCTGGATGATTGTTCATCATCACACTGGGGATCACAAACAGGATCTACATGTACAATCAGATCCACCAACACATCAGACACTGGAGTGTACTGGTGTCAGTCTGAATCTGGAGAGAACAGTCATCCTGTTAATATCACTGTACACTGTGAGTCTGTGTTTCTGTTTTTATTCATTCCTTTCCATTCACAAAGCCCTCATTCGGGGGCAACCTAGCAAATGCATAGCAACATGCTAAGAACCACCTGGAACTCTCTTCCACAACTTGTATGTAAAACTGATTGTTTTCTTTTAAATCACATCTTAAAAATCTTATTTTGTCAACGCTGATAGCCTTGTTGTTAGTGCTTGAGGCGACCCGAGTTCGATTCAAACCTTATTTTTTAAAAAAATCTTATTTTTAAAAGAGTTTTTTTCTAAATCATTTTAATTTATGGATTGTCTTAATGTTGTGTTAATGTTATCTTATCTTAAGTGCCTAGATGTTGCTTTGATTGTATTGTTGTCTTGTATTTTATGGTTATCATTAAGGTGCCCTTCAGTGTTTTATAACACTTTAAATTAAATACTTTATTATTATTATTATTATTATTATTATTATTATTGTCACCACATTGTTGTTTCATTCATATTACATTATTGCTATTTGTCAGCTCGTGTTTCCTCTGTTTCTGTAGCTGATGTGATTCTGGAGAGTCCTGTTCATCCTGTGACTGAAGGAGATACTCTGACTCTACACTGTTTATATCAACATTCAACCCCACCAAACCTCAGAGCTGATTTCTATAAAGATGAATCGCTCATCCAGAGTCAAACTACAGAGATGATCATCTCTACTGTCTCAAAGTCACATGAGGGTTTCTACTACTGCAAACACCCAGAGAGAGGAGAGTCACCCAAGAGCTGGATCTCAGTCAGAGGTGAGACTGTAGATCAATAAACACTATTGAAATGTTCCTGTATCATTTAGAGATTTTAATTGTTCTTATATTATGAAAAGGATCAAGTAATTTGGTTTTCCAGGATATTTTTTTTTTTTTTTTTTTTTTTTTTCTTCCTGCTCTCAGATTTTCAAATACAGCTCTAGTCCATGATATATGCGTGAAAGATGAGTTTAAGACAGGAAGTGGGCAGTTAGTGCTGTTTGTGTTTGTGAAAGAGAAATGCACTCTGTTTGTTGTAGAGCAGTGTTTTTGTTCAGTCATTTGGTTTTGTAAGTGCATTTATTCCTCTGTTTGTATTCAGACTGTTGGCTTGAAGTTTTCTAAACAGTTTTCTGTTGTGATGATAAAAATGAATGGGGGGGAAATCGATACAGTATAGTATAGTGATATTTTGCTTGGTGACTCTATATCAGTGTACATGGATGGCAAGTATTGATTATATAAATATTTTATATTTCTGAGCAAGTGATTCAGCACTACCATATTCTCTCTCTTTCTGTCATTGTAAATATAAAGTGCAAATGAAGTCACGTGACTAAAAGTGAGCTGCAAGCTTTAATACAAGACCTTCAGTCACATTTACAGTAAATGAAGCTGTCTATAATGCCAGTGCACCTCTGGTTCTATGTAGTTTTGTGTCTAATGCTATGAGAGAGTGAAGACTGATTATTAAAACAGCCTCTATTCTCAGTTCTCTCATACAAACACACACACAGTCTCTCTGACAATCCCATGTTACAGAAATAAAAATGAAAGGAGATCAACAGGCTGAACAGGATGTGAAAATCAATGTGTAAATCATGTGTAAAAATATGTAAGTCAAATTGACTTTCAATGTGTCCAGAGTAGATGTTTGAAATCAGCACTGAAACAAAGAAAAACTTATTACAGTGTGTTTTAGTGCTGATTTCAAACACATCCACTCTAGACAAAGTGTCAATTTGGTTTATATTTCGTCACATATGAGTGATCTTACACTGACTGTTACAAGCCAACTGTAAACTCCCAACTGTTACATAAAAACAAGTGCTCTCAGACCTACAGTAGCCAAGTGTTTTTAAGGATTTTTATTTATTTATTTATTTATTTATTTTAACTTTGTAGCCCTCACTGGTTTGACAGCACCACCTACTGGTCAGAAACTATACTAATTTACCCAGCTTTGACCTCCCTGATGTTTTGAACTCTAAACTGCTGTAAAACTTTAGTAACTGATTAGTCTTTTTGACTACTGATATGGCTGTAAACTCTTAAAAATAGATAAAATTCAAGTATTTCAATAAATAAAAGAAAGATCCAACCCATTTCTAGAAGTAGAGATTTTACCATTTTTGACTTGGGCACATAAGCAATTGCTCAGGAGTGTCCTAGTGATCACTCAGAACACCACAACAACATCTGCTCTCGTTCAGATATATTGCTTGATAAAGTTAATTTGTGTCTCTTTTTCAGTGTCTCATTCAGAATCTCAGATCTCTGTCCTTCACACACTCAGTTCTGTACTGGCAGTTTGTCCATATCTGCTAGTGACAGTCGTGCTGATTTTCAAATGCTGCAGGATGAGAGGTAAAACACCTGAGTGATTTATTTGATGTGATTATAATAACATTTTACTGACCAACAATTATTATCATTACGGTCAATATTAGCATTAAAGGAGAAGTCCACTTTCAAAACAAAGACTCACATATAATGTACTCACCCCCTTGTCATCCAAGATGTTCATGTCTGTCTTTCTTCAGACGTAAAGAAATGATGTTTTTTGAGGAAAACATTTCAGCATTTTTCTTCATATAATTGACTGATATGGTTTTGAACTTCCAAAATGCAATTTAATTGCAGTTTCAAACGATCCCAAATGCGGTTGTAAATGATCCCAGCTGAGAAAGAAGGGTCGTATCTAGTGAAACGATCGGTTATTTTCATAAAAATAATTAGTTTAAAATAGTTTATATACTTTTTAATGTCAAACGCTCGTCTTGTCTTACTCTGCCTAAACTTTTTTTTTCGGTTCGTGACAGTTAGGGTATGTCGAAAAACTCCCATCTCATGTTCTCCCTCAGCTTCTAAAATCGTCCTATATTGCTGTTTTACCTTTTTTGTTAAGGGTGTTCGATCTTCTTTGCATGTTTACTTTGCAAAGACTGGATCGGTACTTCTGCAGCGATGTAGGATGATTTTGAAATGATTATTGAAGTTGAGGGAGAAAATACAGTTGGAGTTTTTCGACATACCCTAACTGTCTTGAGCCAGAATACACAGAGTCAACGAGAGCAAGGAAAGACACGCGTTTGAGAATAAAAAGTATTTTTTTAATGAAAATAAATGATCGTTTCGCTAGATAAGACCCTTCTTCCTCGGCTGGGATCATTTACAACCGCATTTGGGATCGTTTGAAGCCGTATTTAAACTGCACTTTTGCAAGTTCAGAATCGCAGCACCATATCAGTCCATTATATGGAGAAAAATGATGAAATGTTTTACTCAAAAAACATAATTTCTTTACGACTGAAGAAAGAAAGACATGAACATCTTAGATGACAATGGGGTGAGTACATTATATGTGAATCTTTGTTTTGGAAGTGAACTTCTCCTTTGGATGAACGTGGTCAAACTAACATTTGTGTTTTTATGCATGTGCCACTGTCATCCTTTGGCATATAATGGCTGTTAGATTCAGCATGAATCAGCTCTCCAAACCCTTGGACTTCTGAGTGAAACATGATATTCAATGAAAAAACATGTAGGACAGAACATGATTTTACCCAACAGGAATGAAAAAAAAATGGCATTATATACATTTTCTTCTTTTTAATTACTAAAAAATTATCATTTCATGTTGATTTTAAAAAGAGACATTGATTAAATGTCCCTCTGAGGCCTGATAACACATTGACTGAGTTTGTTCATAAAGTTTTGGAAGCTTATCTTACATTACTGCTATTTCAGTTGCTTTTCAGTATTATTTTATCATGTTTTATATCAAGTTTTATATTTTTTATTTCATTCTTCTTTAATGTTGTAATATAGTTAAATACTTTACAATAAAAGGCTCAGTGCATCTCATGTATGTATGATGTAGCCTCTGTGATGTTTGCCTGCTTTGCTTTACAATCACATGAACACACACTGTACTTTGTTTATTCGTTATTCTTAAGAGTATTCTTTATGTTAAGTTAAACATTATCTTTATGTTAAGTTATTCTTTATGTTAAGTATGTTAAGTTAATTGTGTCTCCCAGTGTTTGTTTTTATAACAATCAGGAAGGAAAGTTGCTGTCCTTTAATAGGCTGCAGGAGCTCGATTTTCAGGTGGCCAGAAAGAGAGACCTCCACCATATATGTGTTAAAACAATTTATTTTGACCAAATTAAAGATAGAAGTGACACAAAGTGGAGGGATTTTTTAACAATTCCTGCTGAGCTCTCTCCTTCTTGGAGGACTTTGTATAAGGGCCCTCTTCCTAAACGTTCTGGGGATCTACAGTGGAGGCTGTTAAATTGTACTCAAATTGTGCCCACTTATTCTCATGTTTCCAAATTTAATTTGAATGTTTCTCCATCCTGTTATTTCTGTTCTTTATCTGAATCTGTTTTTCATGTTGTTACTGAATGTTTTAGATTAGCTCCAGTGTTTATATTGCTTGAAAGATTAATTGGAGGTTTGGGTTTTGTTTTTAGCAGGGCACTGTTTTTGGATGTAAATATTCAAGAGCACACAGTCGACAGCATACCTTAGCCAATTTTATTATGGGGCAAGCCAAACTAGCCATTTGGAAGTCTCGCAGATTGGCTGCTGAAGGGCAAAATATAAATGTTCTCCGATATTTTACTGTTTTGATGGAGTTCAGGATAAGAATGGAATATAGATTCTCTCAAATGACTGATAACTTGCATGATTTTGTGTTCAAATGGTGTATAAATGATGTTTTGCTGTCATTTTGTGAGGATGGGGAATTAATATTTAACTGGTGAGGTGAAGTGAGGGATTTCTTGATAACTTTGTAATGTGAGGAGCTGGATGCGCAATGTAATGCTTTTTTTCAAATGTTTAATAAAGTGTGTTTAAAAGTCAAAAGTCTCTCTCTCTCTCTCTCTCTCCCTTTAATTATTATTTAATTACACTTTAATTGTACATGTCGAATTTAGATAGAAATCATATTGAACCTCATCAGCCATCACGCGATCGTTTGTTTCAATTTGGTAAGACGCATGAGTTGTGTGATATTTGGAGGCGGATAAATGGGACACAAAGACAATATACTTGGGCTCACACTTGTGACACTGTTATTTCTTTGGCTAGGTTGGATCGGTTTTATGTTTATAAACATCAGTGTAGTGTTGTAAAAAAATGTTTAATTACACCACTGGGTTTTACTGATCATAGTATGGTACAGTGTTTTGTGTTTTTGAATTGTATTAAATTAAAGAGTGCATACTGGCAGCTAAATGTTAATTTGTTAAGTGATAATTATTTTAAAGAAGTGTTCAAAGTGTTTTGGGGCGAGTACAGAAGTACAAAGGAATCTTTCACTTCTTTAAGACAGTGGTGGGACTTTGGAAAAATTCAAATTAAACAGTTTTGTATACAGTATGCTCAAAACGTCGCTAAAGAGACTGTTTTAGTTATGAACACCTTGGAGGCCGAGATTTTGAAGCTTCAGGATTTGGCTGAGTCAACTGGTGTCAGAAGTTATTTTGACACTCTGGCTAATAAGAAGACGCAGTTGGCTGATTTGCTGGGTTTTAAGGCACAGGGGGCTCTGATCAGATCACGGTTTCAGAGTGCAAATCGGATGGATGCGCCTTCCAAGTTTTTTTTTAACTTGGAAAAGAATGGTCAAAGTAGAGCCATTCATGCTTTGCGCTCTGACTCTGGTGAACTACTGACAGACCCTGCAGAAATTCGTAGGAGAGCAGTTGTGTTTTTTTTTTTTTTTTTTTTTTTTTTTAATGACTTGCCGCAGATATCGGAGGAAGCCAATGCCGAAATCTCAGGTGCTCTGAGTGAGGCAGAGCTGTACAAGGCCCTCCAAGGAACGGAGTCGGGAAAGGCTTCGGGAATTGATGGTTTACCAGTTGACTGGTACAAGGCATTTTGGGCTGAGCTGAAAGAGGATCTGCTAGAGATTTTGAACGAAAGCCTGACTGAAGGCCAACTGCCTCTGAGTTGCCGCAGAGCAGTGTTGACCCTCTTGCCCAAGAAGGGTGACCTTACTGACATCAAATGCTGGCGACCTGTATCCTTGCTCTGTAGCGACTACAAGCTGCTCTCCAAAGTGTTGGCGAATCGGTTAGCGGGGGTGATGAGTGGTGTTATCCATTCTGATCAGACCTACTGTGTCCCCGGCAGATCGATATTTGATAATATTTCTTTAGTGCAAGATTTGTTCGAGGTCTCCAAGGTGCTTAATTTGGATTGTGGTTTAATTTCTTTAGATCAGGAAAAAGCTTTTGACCGCGTGGAGCATTGTTATCTTTGGAAAGTTTTAAAATCTTTTGTTTTTTGTCAAAAGTTTACTGATTGCATTAAAGTTCTCTATAGTGATGTGGAAAGCATTCTTAAAATCAATGGTGGTTTATGTGCTCCTTTTAAAGTATATAGGGGTGTCAGGCAAGGGTGTACATTATCTGGCATGCTTTACTCTTTGGCAATTGAACCTCTTTTATATCAAATAAGGGCTAAATTACAAGGTATATGTCTGCCGAATAGGGTTGGGTATCGTTTGGGGTTTTTTCGATACCGGTGCCAAATCGATACTTTTAAAACGGTACCGGTGCCAAAACGGTGCCTGAACCGATACTTTTAAAAAAGCCACAAAGTGGTGGATGACACAAGAATATATTTTTATTGGACAAAAAAGTTCTTTAAACTGAACAATGTATTAAAAGTTAAAAAAAAAAAAAAAAGGTAGTACTATACGTTATTAAGTCAATGCAAAACGCAACAACAATAAAACCTAAGCCACCTAACCCAACTACAATAATTTAACAGCTTAAAATTTCAGCAAGTCTTTTGCAGAAATATGACTATATGTGATGAGATCTGAGAAAACCCGTCGGATGTGGCGGTGGGACGTTTTCAGGAAATTCGTTTTTCATTAAATTATTATTCTATAACATCTTGTCTATCTTGTCTATATCTCTTCAAAATTCACTTGTTTAGTGCAGAAAAAATAGACATTTATTGCAACAAGCAGAAATGACTGTCTTTCTCCTATGTTAAGAATGCGCTGCGGAGCTGCTTTCCCTTAACACCACAAAAACAGTTATCAAAACAAACAAAATAAACCACATGACATATTTAGTAAAGGCGTATCAGTTCACATTCTCCACAAGTCCTGTGTAAAGTACGGCAAGCAAAGTTATTTATTTATTTATGTATTTATTTATTTATTTATTTTAATACCGTGAGATGGCGGAGCACAACAACGCCGTCTAAAGTACTGCAGCTGCTCACTTAACCGATCTTACTCGTCTCAGTCTGCTCAGTTTTGGTGATGTCAGTGCCCTAAATGATGTTATGGGCTATTTGACATCCAGAGATGAAGGATCGGATGATGAATATCACAGTGCGCGAACAGTTGCACTGCGCTCGCTTTTACTACAAAGTAGGCTGCATTATTTACTAAATATAAAATGGGTGATCAACGGAAAACAAACGTTAGTCTGTTTGTGTAATGATGCAGTAGCGCTCCTAACTTGACAGACAGCTCTCGTTAACCCTCTGGTTGTGTTCGGATTCCAGTCACACTTGTGGTGTTCCTGGTCAAAAATGACCGGACTCCGAACGATTGCTTATAAATCTGTAAATATGCTATATTATCACTAAAGATTGGATTCATTCTTTTTGTCAACTTGTTTTCTTTCATTTAGGACTGGTTTCGTGTTTCTATTTGCATCCAATTAATCCTAGGCCTCATTTATGTGAAAGTAGGCAAAACTGTACAAAATTGCAGAAAGTCACTTGTGGTGTTCCCGGTCAAAAATAATTGGACTCAAAACATTTGCTTATAAATCTGTCATTATGCTATATTATCACCAAATATTGGATTCAATCTTTTTGTCAACTTGTTTTCTTTAATTTAGGACTGGTTTTGTGTTTCTATTTGCATCCAATTAATCGTAGGTCTCATTTATGTGAAAGTAGGCAAAACTGTACAAAATTGCACAAAGTCACTTGTGGTGTTCCTGGTCAAAAATGACCATACTCCAAACAATTGCTTATAAATCTCTTGTTATGGTATATTATCACCAAATATTGGATTCAATCTTTTTGTCAACTTGTTTTCTTTCATTTAGGACTGGTTTTGAGTTTCTATTTGCATCTGATTAATCAGAGGCCTCATTTATCCGAAAGTAGGCAAAACTGTACAAAACTGCACAAAGTTACAAAATGGCTGGCCATTGAAAGTGAATGGGGAAGAATGAAAGTAAAAGAAACAACTAGTGTTCAGGAGCATTTTGTGCTTGCAAACATAAAGGCCTTGGACCTGTGCATGTATAGATTCATGTATACTCACGCTATCTCACACAAACTATTGTGAGTATTATATTTATTTCATCCTACCTTGGACTGCATGCAATATGCTTTTATGATAACTCTCTCTGTGATAAACCTCTCATACACTCACACGCTCAAACTGCCTTGTCTTTAGCTTAGGTTTTGAGGCTTTCATGTTCTCACAGAGTAGATGAAAGTTTACAAATAAATGCTTTAGCACAGAGAGAGCTTCAGCTTGTTGTTTTATAATATTGTCTCAGTATGACAGTGTCAGTGTGCAGGATATATAGAACTAAAATAACAGTTTTGGTTTGTTGTTCCATGAAATGTTATAATGCAAATAATCTTAATGTGTTCCTTTTTTGTGTGTCACGATGGTCAGATTTAACAGGAACAGCACAAGTGTTACTTTGTGCCCCTTTTCAGAACATAAAATCATTTCAAAATAAAGATCCTGCTTTTTGTGCTCTTCCCCATTCACTTTCAATGACTGGCCATTTTTGATGAGTGTGACTTTGTGCAATTTTGTAGAAAATAAAAGCATTTAAAAGCAAATGTCCTGATTAAACATTGAAGCACACTAGTGTGAGAAACAGTGCAAATTTTCATAATTTTTTCTCTCATATTGTGAAAATTATTCACAAAAAATGCTTTTTTCACTCAAAAAATTAGGTGCCTACTTTCAGAAAAATGAGGCCTACGATTAATCAGATGCAAATAGAAACACAAAACCAGTCCTAAATGAAAGAAAACAAGTTGACGAAAAGAATGAATCCAATATTTGGTGATAATATAGCATATTTACAGATTTATAAGCAGTTGTTTGGAGTCCGGTCATTTTTGACCGGGAACACCACAAGTGTGACTTTTTGCAATTTTGTACAAAATAAAAGCATTTAAAAGCAAACTTCCTGATTAAACATTCAAGCACATTAGTGTGAGAAACCGTGCAAATTTTCATAATTTTTTCTCTCATATTGTGAAAATTACTCATAAAAAATGATTTTTTCACTCAAAAAACAAGGTACCTTCTCTCAGAAAAATGAGGCCTACGATTAATCAGATGCAAACAGAAACACGAAACCAGTCTTAAATGAAAGAAAACAAGTTGACGAAAAGATTGAATCCAATATTTGGTGATAATATAGCATAATGACAGATTTATAAGCAATTTTTTGGAGTCCGGTCATTTTTGACCGGGAACACCACAAGTGTGACTTTTTGCAATTTCGTACAAAATAAAAGCATTTAAAAGCAGGGCCGGTTCTAGACAGGCACATATGGGGGGGCAGTCAGAAATGTGAAGGGGGCATCATGTGTACACATCACGTTCGAGCACTGTTTTTTTCCCTGTGCTTATAGTAACAGTATTTTCCTTGCTGAATTGTGTTGTTAGCTGTGTCCAAAGCCTGGAGAAGTAGATTGCACTTTGTCAGGCCTCTACCTTCAGACCTGTCCAACTTGGGTGTCCCACTTGAAGACTAAGTTCCTGCTGGTATAGCTCTTAAGGTCACTGAGGCACGCAAACCCCCTGACCACAATAAGGTGCACTCTTAGAAGAGATTGAACCTTTAGAGTTCAAAAAAGAACTTTAAAGTGCAAATATGAACTTCTAGCTATCAAAAAGGTTCAATTTTGAACTTTAAGGTTCTATAATGATCCACTGGTTATTTGGCAGTTACTTTTAGAACCTTTTTTGTGGTAAAAGGTTCATTTTAGAACCTAGCATAGTTAAGGTTCTTTAATGAACCTTTTCTAAGATGTATTGTAAAGACTAGAGTAGAACACCATTTGCTTGTTGCATTAGTAAATAACTAATTCACATACTCAGTATTAATGAATTTACTCTTATTCAGTTACTAATTGTGATGTATGATGCAGTTTAAGCAAAATTTTTAGGAATTTGAGTTGATACAATGTGTTTCGTTGACCACCTCACATACATCTCTAAACTGCACAATAACTTTTAGGGCACCATGTTGTTGTCAATTTGTAGAACACAAATTAGGTTTATGTTCATAAATGAACAAGAAGCTATTCTGTGTTAAACTGAGAGGGTGAAGTAAAATTCTTACCACTAAAAATAGACTTTGTACAATATCTTCATATTTGTACATCCTTTAAATTTTCCCCATACCACATTCAACCTTCAAACCTCAGATACAAATTCAGCTCAGAACATGACAAGTGACAAAAGCAAATTATTTTAAATTAATTCTGGCTCTGCAAAACACCTTTTTAGACATGACCAGACTGGGCACATGTTTATATTACTGAGGAACACCATAATGTCATTCTGTAACACTCCTTAAAATATGCATATCAGCGTGTTGTGTAAGGTTTCATCAGCAAAATTCTTTCTTTCTTTCTTTCTTTCTTTCTTTCTTTCTTTCTTTCTTTTCTTCTTTCTTTTCTTCCTATATTAGTAGTTGTTGATTTATTATTATTATTATTATTATTATTATTATTATTGTATCTTGAGAATAAAAACAAACAAAACAAAAGCATTTAAACGAGGACGAAGGTTTAGGGGCTTGATACGCAAGTTGCGTAACGCAACGCAAAGCACGGAATCTGTTTTGCGCAAGATCAGCGGTCGCGCGGAAAAACCGTTACAAACATTCAAGCGCAAGCAGCGGGACTGATTGGAGCAGCAGGTATATCTGAGGTAAGAAACATTATAACCTATCAAATAAACTATGACACTTTGAAAAGCTATGGTAATAACGCCTACCTAATGTCATAATTGTGTGTTACACAATGAATAAATGACGATGGGTCACAGAATTGTAGAAAAATTAAGCACACACGACGTATTAACGTGGCCACAATATTAAGTCCGTTTACCGGTCCTGAGTTAATTGTTCCTTGTGTACCATGGTTAATACGCCTCAAGACCTTTTCCCTTATGTTTTATTTGTATTTGTTATTTATATTTTACTTATTAACAGAGGGCGCTGCGAGCTACATTGATTGCTTGGTCATGTGACGCTACTTCATTCATGTAAAACTGTTGAACCTGGACGACAGCAGGATGCTATTATCATCATCAATTATCAAAAGAGACACCGTTGTGTCTTTCAGTGTGGTAACATACTATGTTTAATTAAAGTTATACTGTATGTATGTCCTTAATAACTGTCTTAACTTAAGTATAATTTTATGACTCCTGTTGTTTCAACAGAGACTGAAATTGATGGGGGCACTTTAATGAACCAAACTGAGACTATAAAAGCTTAAATATTCCCACAAATGAAGGATGAAGTTAAATTCATAACAAGAAAACCTAAAGACTGAAATGCCAGCAAGACCACAGATGCCATGAGTAAGTTACTACTCTTCATGTTTAAAAAAATCTGGACACATTTACTAATTATGATTAACTATTGTAATTACTTAATTCGATTTACTAAAGAGACTTTAATATTTCCTCACATTTATGCATTTGGTTGACATTGTTATTACAAGGCAACTTTTATTGCATTCGCATTTTTAATGGCATGCTTAATTATCTGTGATTGTCAGGTCAGGTGTCCACATGTTTAGCCAAACTATTTGTTGTCTTTGCAAATCATTAAGCTGTTTTTACCATACTAACATGCACCTTTCTGCAAACTTTTTTTTTAGGACTTTCTGTTGATATTTCACCTGGATGAATCTAAACACAACATATTGCTTGAACAGGGTGGCCAGCAATTTATCCACTACCAAAATTTCCAGTAGCAATAAAAAAGACAGAGATTTTTTTCTTTGACAGGACAAAACAAACAAGATCAAAAATTATTCAAGGTCTGTTTGATTAGATGTACAAATGGTAATTTCCACAATGCAGCAAATTTATAATTTTAGAGAATGATGAGTGTAAAAATGTTTTTCTATATTTTCAGGTATACAACAGGTGAACCCAACAAGGTGTCTCCAGCATTTGTTAATAAACCAAATACCACAGTTCTTGCTCCAGCTGGTGATTGTAACATAGCCCCCCCTAAGGAGCGGCTTCCAGACGCTCCAACAGCAAAACAGTCCTGGGGAGCGGTGGGAGGGCCAGGAGACTGAGGCAGAATCGGTAGGGAGGAAGCCTTCCAGGGCAGAGCAGGAGGCGGAGGAGGCGCAGGAGCCCTCCAGGGCGGAGCCGGAGGTGGAGCAGGAGGCGCAGGAGCCCTCCAGGGTGGAGCAGGAGGTGCCGGGGCCCTCCAGGGCAGAACAGGAGGCAGAACAGGAGGCGCCGGGGCCCTCCAGGGCTGAGCAGGAACCCGCATCATGAATTGGGACCTAGGAAGAACAGGGACAGAGGAGGCAGACAGAATAAAGGGAGAAGCAGAGAGTTTAAAGGGTAACGCCCCCTCCATAAGAGGTTCCACAGTTGGCGCGGACACCTCTGGAGGCATTGGCGCGGCTTCACCGACAGGGAAGGCCTCTGGAGCAGATTTGGGACCAGACGGGACCTCCGGGGCAGACTTGAGACCAGACGGGTCCTCCGGGGCAGACTTGAGACCAGACGGGAGCTCTGGAGCAGGCCTGAGATCAGACGGAAGCTCTGGAGCAGGCTTGAGACCAGACGTGGTCTCAGGGGCGGACTTGTGAACAGATTCATGGACTGACGAGGCCTCTGGAGCAGACTCGTGGACAGACAAGGCCTCTGGAGCAGACTCGTGGACAGGGGAGGCCTCTGGAGCAGACTCGTGGACAGACTCATGGACAGACGAGGCCTCTGGGATGCAGTGTGCAGCCCACACACTCAAAATGGCGATTGCAATCACAGGGAGCGCAGTAGGCAATGGGATGCCCACCGGGCTGGAAGGTGTGAAGTTTGGGAGCGTCAGCTCTGCGTGGCTTGGAAGCGAAGGCTCTGCGTGGCTCGGGAGCGTCGGCTCTGCGTGGCTCGGGAGCGTCGGCTCTGCGTCCTGTACTGACATCAGAGGAGTGTCTATCACACTGGCGATCAAGACATGCCGTGGCTCTGGTAGATCAGACGAGGCATGGCGTGGCTCTGGCAGATCAGACGAGACGTGACTTGGCTCTGGATGCTTGGG
Source organism: Labeo rohita (assembly GCF_022985175.1). Taxonomy (NCBI): domain Eukaryota; kingdom Metazoa; phylum Chordata; class Actinopteri; order Cypriniformes; family Cyprinidae; genus Labeo; species Labeo rohita. The sequence goes on along the minus strand of NW_026129545.1, from coordinate 22,389 downwards.
CGAGACGTGACTTGGCTCTGGGCGCTCGGGCGAGACGTGACTTGGCTCTGGGCGCTCGGGCGAGACGTGACTTGGCTCTGGGCGCTCGGGCGAGACGTGACCTGGCTCTGGGCGCTCGGGCGAGACGTGACCTGGGTTTAGTGGAACAGCTGTGACTTGACTTGGCCTTAGTGGAACAGCGGTAGCCTGACTTGGCTTGGCTGGAACAACTGTGACTTGACTTGGCTTTGAGGGAGCAGCTGTGACTTGACTTGACCTTGAGGGAACAGCGGTGACTTGACTTGACCTTGAGGGAACAGCTGTGGTTTGACTTGGCTTGTGGGGATCGGCTGTGACTTGACTTGATTCGTGAAGATCAGTAGTGAACTGCTTTGACTCATGGAGATCAGCGGTGACTTGATCTGACAAGTGAAGACCAGCGGTGACTGGAACTGACTTGTGAAGATCATTGATTTTACTTGACTCAGGAACTACGGCTGTTACCGAAGCTTGACTGGACTTGGAAGCTTGACTGGACTTGGAAGCTTGACTGGACTTGGAAGCTTGACTGGACTTGGAAGCTTGACTGGACTTGGAAGCTTGACTGGACTTGGAAGCTTGACTGGACTTGGAAGCTTGACTGGACTTGGAAGCTTGACTGGACTCTGGAGCAGCAGCTGAAGCTTGACTTGACTCTAGAATAACAGCAGCAACTTGACTTGGCTCATGAGGATCTGCTGTAGCCTGGCTTGGCTCATGGAGATCCGCTGTAACGGGACGTGACTCCTGAACAACAGCCGTAACGTGACCTGACTCGTGGAGAACAACAGCTGTGTCTTGACTTGACTTGAAAGCCTGACTTGACCCCAGGGTAGCTGCCACGGCGTGAAGGAGTGCCACTTTAGCTGCCCATACCGTCATTAAGGGTGGATCCAGCACGTGGGCCATCATGACCACAGGCGGCGTCCAAGTGCTGGCCGGGGGTTCTAGGATGGCAGCCCTCTTGTGGTACGGCTGGGAGACAGCGGCCATCTTGTGGACAGGCTCTGCCGTGACGGCCATCTTGTGCAGTGGCTCTGGTGTGACGGCCATCTTGCGCAGTGGCTCTGGCGTGACGGCCATCTTGCGCAGTGGCTCTGGCGTGACGGCCATCTTGCGCAGTGGCTCTGGCGTGGCGGCCATCTTGCGCAGTGGCTCTGGCGTGGCGGCCATCTTGCGCAGTGGCTCTGGCGTGGCGGCCATCTTGTGAGCAGACCCTGAAAGGGCGGCCATCTTGTGAGCAGACCCAGGAAGGGCGGCCATCTTGTGAGCAGACCCAGGAAGGGCGGCCATCTTGTGAGCTGGCTTGGAGATAGCAGCCATCTTGTGAGCTGGTTGTGGTGTGGCAGCCATCTTGACTGTACTTGGTTCAGGAAAGATGGTTGTAACTTGACTTGAGACAGGAACAACAGTTCTGGCTTGACTTGACACAGGAAACACAGCTTTAACTTGACTTGCCTTAGGAAGAGCAGCTCTGACTTGACTTGATGCAAGAAACACAGCTCCGGGTTGACTTGACACAGGAACAGCAGCTGTAGATTGACTTGACACAGGAACAGCAGCTGTAGATTGACTTGACACTGGAACAGCAGCTGTAGCTTGGCTTGACTCTGGGGTGGCAGCTGTGACTTTACTTGACTCAGGAAACACAGCTGCAACTTGACTGGACTCAGAAACTTGACTTAACTCAGGAAACACAGCTGCGACTTTATATGGCTCTTGTATGGCAGCTGTGACGTGACGGAGCTCTATTTTCGCCGCCATTTTATGAACGGGCTCCGCCGTCACCGCCATCTTGTGAGTGAGCACCGACGTGGCCGCCATTTTGCGAACGGGGTCAGTTGTAGCCGCCAATACACGGGCGGGTTGCACGGCCGGCGTTACCGCGATGACGCGTTGCTCCTCCGACACCCACAGTAAACGATGAGCCACTAATTTGCAGTGCAATGTCTATGTAATGTTCCAAAGTCCAATGAGGTTCATGAAGTGGCATTGAGAAGCGGAAAGGTTCAGAAAGCCCTCCACGGAAAAATATCATCAGACATAGATCGTCCATTGAAGTCTGATTAGCTAATTCAACAAAGTCCATAATGTACTCCTCAATTGACCGCTCACCTTGTTTGAGACGCATGATCTGTACTGCTGAATTCATACTGGAACCGGATGACTCCAGAATAGCTGCTGGATCCTTGTAGTGGCTGATTGTTCTGTAACGGAGACAGTGAGAAGCGGATCCAAGAGCTAGCTTTATTGATAAACGTAGTCAAACAGGCAAGGTCAGCGACGGCAAACAGGAGCATAAAAGGTAATCCAAACACGGTAATCCAATAAACAAGAGAAGTGGTCAGTGCAGGCGGCAAGGTTCAAGAAACACAGTGACAGTCCAGGGTCGAAAACACACGAAGGCAAGGCTTGGAAATAAACAAGGAAACACAATGGAAATAACAGGCTAAACAACAATCAGCACACAGAGGGGTGAGTGGGAGCCTTAAATACTAAACATGAGGGAACACATGACCAAAACCAACCAATGGAAAGGGGACACATAGAACAGGGGAACCAATGAGAACATGACACATACAAACAAGAGTAAAGCATGGTGGGTTGAGTGAACACAGAGTCTGGACTGGAGTGCCCTTGAACTCCTGTAGAGGGCACTCCAGCTGGTGATTGTAACATTGAGAGAATAGACAGGCAGAGGATGCACTTAAAAACAAGTTCAAAAAAAGGTCATTTCACCAGGAATCTATCAGACATGTGACACTATAAGTATGGCAACCACTGTAGAGGCAGGTTTGCCAAATTAAGTATATGTATATATATATTTACCTTATTTTTTATTTCTTTTTTATATTTAATTATTTATTAGATTTTTTTTTTTTTTTTTTTTTTTTGTAGAAGGATGATCTGTCTGGCCAAGATTTGTAACAAAAGAAGCAAAGGGTCAGCTGGGGTCACAAACTGTGATCAACGAGTGCCAAGGAAGAGTAGTTGGGGTAGATATTGTTACTGAGTTGGATGAAGAGAAACAAATCCATGTTGATTTGCCACACGAAGGTATAAATCACTGATTTGCATGAACAGTAAAGCTAAGAATTACAATGAACAGAAACATAGTATGCCATATTCAATTTAACAAATGCTATATTTAAGGTCTCAGTAGTTTCTGCTGTCCTGCTGTTTCCACTTCTATTCAAGGAGAGTCTGAGATCTCTTCATGTCATTGGTGAGGTGAGTGTATTTGGAACAGTGTATCCATAATATTTAAATCTATAATTTTTTCCTTTCCCACCCCTTTCTCCTGGTTATGATTTCTTCTAAACATTTGTTCATGGGATTATTTGTGGAACTGACTTAACTTTGTTATATTGATAATATAGTTTACACCACCTCATCTTTCTTTTCAAAGCCTTTTTTACATTGTGACATGTTCAGAAAAGTGAAACATTTATTACTATTCTTTTTTTTATCTTAATTTAAAAATAAATAAATACATTTCACTTTAGCCACTAAATATTGTTAAAGTATAACATTATTTTCTCCTTGTTTAGGAACCACATACTCCCAACCCTGTGCTGTTCATAAACGGACCTGCCTTGGATGTATAGAGTTTCCTTTAGAAATAATGATGGAAAGGGAGGAGGAGGTCTGTGAAGTAGACAATGTGAACACAGCTCTACACTTCATCTTCAACGCTTCAAAGTCAAGAGACACCCTGGCATTCATTTAAAATGTTTAATGTGTCATAATGCCATATACCACTTACAATGGCCAGTTTTTTGATTAAATAAATGTATATGTAATAAATGCATGATGTTGATTGTTGTTTATTTATTTGTGTGTTTGTTTGTTTGTAATACATATTTATGTATTAAACAGCATATGGACAATAATGGTGTTCTTTCTATAAAGTGAAATGGGATTAGTAAGGTATAATAATAATAATAATAATAGTAAATAAATAAATAAATAAATAAAAATACTGTAATGTTATTGCTATCTAGAAAAAGGTTCAAAAAGGAACCCCTGAGGGTCATTAATGCACCTTTAAGTGAAGGTTCCAATTAGAACCTTTTCAAAAAGGTTCAAAAAAGAACCTTTAAGGTTCCCCCACAGTTGCAATCTCCAGGAACCTCAAAAGGTTCATTTTTGAACCTTTTCTTCTAAGAGTGTGGCAATCCCTCAGGGGGGAAACTGAAAAATAAAAATTAAATAAATAAAACAAAATAAAATAAAATGTCCTTAATCCAGATTTTATCAATCAACGACATAACATTTATCTTAGCTGGGTGGTCTAATTCTCAAAAACGTTTAACCTAAAGTAAGACTTAACACTATAACTAGAATATTTACAAAACTGAAAGGTTGTCTTATGAATAATAATAAAAAAAAAAAAAACTAAGTAAAAGCAGATGGGCTATAGAACAGATCATATTATGTTTTTTTTTATTTTATATATATATATATATATATATATATATATATATATATATATATATATATATATATATATATATTTTTTTTTTTTTTTTTTTTTTTTTTTTATAAAAACGCTGCAGCTTCTTCAAAGTCTTTCCACTCGGTGACCGCGCTGAAATCCGACACAACACTACGTTAGTTTGCGTCTTGACTCATTTGCATACGGACGGTGATTGGATGTTTACCGAGGGCTCAGGGGAGGAGTGTGTGTGTGTGCGCGTGTGTGCGTGCGCTGCAGCCTGTGAATGAATACACACAGCGGAGGGACAGAGACATGAGGAAAATCTAATACCGTATTGTGTATTGTCCCTTTTTCGGCGGATTTTTCCGCTACCGCAGATCATTTTGTCAACTTGTAATATATTCATTTTGTGAGTATATTAACATGTGCTTTCTCAAGTTTTCAAAATTTTGATTTGAGGGGGCAAGACATTTATTTGAGGGGGCACTGCCCCCTCTTGCCCCTGCGTAGAACCGGCCTTGTGTTGGTGTATGAAAACATTTCCTGACTCGCTCCTCCAAAACACCCCAAAGTGGCTCAATAATATTCAGATTTGGTGACTGTGCAGGCCATGGGAGATGTTTAACTTTACTTTCATGTTCATCAAATCACTCTTGTCACCAGTCTTGCTGTGTGTATTGGTGCATTATCATCCTAATACACGGCACCACCTTCAGGGTACAATGTTTGAGCTATTGGGTGCACATAGTCAACCTTCACACTCTGCTCTTATTGGTGGAATGTGCGATCAGTAAAGACTGGCCACCAGGCTGCATAAATATAGCCATGAAACCTCCAACACTATATTGGCCAGTGTTTCAGTTTCATTGTCCAACCCCTGTATATAATCACAAGGTGAAGGAAGGGATAAAAGAAGACTAAAACAATGTCTCTCTTTTTGGGACTGTGCTCTTTTTCAGTATCTCTTTCTCTGTCTCTCTCAGGTAACATACATGGTGGGCAGTGTTGAGGAGTAACTAGTTACATGTAACTGAATTACATAATTTAATTACAAAATCAATGTAATTGTAATTAGTTACAGTTACTGAGAAAAAAATGTGTAATTAAATTACAGTTACTTTTGAAAAATGCCAGTGATTACAATGGGGATTACATCTAAATATTTTCACACACCCACCCCCACTTACAGATTTAATTTACTTCTTTCATAAATTGCATTGACTGCTCTAAAATGAGACACCAATGTTTCAGGAGTTTAGGACACACAATAGGACACATGCTTATTCAATAACTGTTTTATTTCCTATTTGGGTTTATGCATAAATTTTATTTTTAAAGATTGTTTTTTCCAAGGCATTGTTGGATGCGAGTGTTTTCTGTCATAACTATGCAAACATTTGATTTCAAACCCAGTATCATAGCTATTAAACTATTTTTTGTTATGATGGTATTTACGTTATGATCCTGTTATGACACATAGCGCAACTGCGCTCACGGTGACCCGAGTTTGATTCCCGTCTCGAGGTCCTTTGCCAATCCCGCTCCCCTCTCTCCTCTCAGCTCATCTCTCTACTGTCCTATCACAATAAAAGGCATAAAAAGCCCCCCCCAAAAAAGTAAAAAAAAAAAAAAAAAAAAAGTCTGAATTTGTGGTGGCTGTGCTTTAAATTTAATTATTACATAGCTCAGGCTCATTTGGGGCAATTTAAGTCATAATTTTTCTTGACGAAAGCTTTGCGTTTGGTTAGCTAATAAAATGTAAAAAAAAAAAAAAAAAAAAAAAAAAAAACATTTTTTGAATTAAAAAGCTTAATTCATTATTATGTGGACAATTTCTTAAATCTGTCATCCTGGTATCGTGGACTTGCTCTATTGTTTCATACAAACACAGCTGCTGCCATTTTTTTTTTTTTTTTTTTTCTTTTTTGTCCACTGTAATGGATTATTACATAACTAACAAACTAGTACTACTACTTAATTGTTTATGTGGTGAAATGTTGTGTAAGAAAAGAGGTATGACTGCACTGTATCCCTAAAATGACTAGTTTGAACTCAGATCAATCTAAATAATCTATCAAGCAGCTGTGTAATAAGTGAGATAATGTACATTCAGCCAGTAGTTGTGGCAAAATAAAGATGTATGTTATCCCTTACTTATTATAATCTTAATCCAAGTGATAACTCTGCCTGGTTTAAATGTTTCAAAATGATGAACAGTTGAAAATATTAGGAATTTAGAAAAGTAATCAAAAAGTAATTAAAAGTAATAAGTTACATTACTTTAATAAAGTAATTGAAAAGTTACACTACTTATTACATTTTAAATCAAGTAACTTGTAATCTGTAACCTATTACATTTCCAAAGTAACCTTCCCAACACTGATGGTGGGTACAATTAACTGTAATTGTTTTATTACCTTTATCTATTTTGTAACCAATTCAAGTGTATTCATAATAAAATACTGCTTCATTGCTGGCCAGTTTTGATTCAACATTTGCATTAGTGCTACCTATTGCAGTTCAATAGAGTCACACAATAGCAATGCTCTCCCTCATATTTTACCATTAAAGGAGAAGTCCACTTCCAGAACAGAAATTTACAGATAATGTACTCACCCCCCTTGTCATCCAAGATGTTCGTGTCTTTCTTTCTTTTTTTTCAGTTGTAAAGAAATTATGTTTTTTTGAGGAAAACATTTATATATTTTTCTCCATATAATGGACTGATATGGAGCCCCGAGTTTGAACTTCTAAAATGCAGTTTAAATGCGGCTTCAAACGATCCCAAATGCGGTTGTAAACAATCCCAGCAGAGGAAGAAGGGTCTTATCTAGCAAAACGTTCAGTTGTTTTCATTTTTAAAAATACAATTTAAATACATTTTAATCTCAAACCCTCGTCTTGTCTTGCTCTGAACTCGGTGTACTCTGGTTCAAGACGCTTAGGGTATGTTGAAAAACTCCAATTGTATTTTCTCCCTCAACCTCAAAAATAATTTCAAAATCAGAAGTACCAACGCAGTCTTCGCAAAGTGAACATGCAAAGAAGATCAAACACCCTTAACAAAAACAGCTAAATAGGACAATTTTAAAATTGAGGGAGAACATAAGTGCAAGTAGTATTAATTAAGGTATTATCCTAATACAGGGGTCACCAGATCCGGTCCTGGAGGGCCGGGGTCCCTGCAGAGTTTAGCGCCAACCCTAATCAAACACACCTGAACCAGCTAATCAAGGTCTTAGGTATACTTGAAACTTCCAGACAGGTGTGTTGAGGAAAGTTGGAGGTAAACTCTGCAGGACACTGGCCCTCCAGGAACAAGTTTGGTGACCCCTGTCCTAATATTTCACCAACCTGACCGGAAATGATGAGAACAAACACAAATGTTGTCAAGATTAAGATTCTTGCCCTGGAAATCCTGGTTTAGTTTGGCCAACCATAAACGCCTTTTGTTCCTCAGACCATTTTTTGGCAGTCTATAGTACTCTGTCCCAGTCCGACCAATTAGTACAGCCCAAAACATGTCAATATAGCTCCCGTCTCACTATTGTTACGGTGTGAGGGAGACGTGAAGCGGGCGGATCCATCTGCATAACTTTATTAGAGCGAGACAAGGGCATCGTCATTTAACAGGCAGGGTCAGACATCGGCAAAACAGGTATGTAAGAGCAAGACAAAAGAGTAGTCCGTAAGGCAGGCAAGGGTCGATGAACGGCGAACGTAATTCAAGGGGCTAGGCAAAAAGGGGTAAACACGGTAAACACAAGAAACACGGTAGATCTAACCTAAGGATTGACAAAGGCTCTGTAAAGTTGCAAAACACAATACAATACTCGGCAAATCATGAGAGGAAGTCCAAGGCTTATATAGAATCTCTGATTGGATGCAGGTGATCAGCACAATGGCTGATGGGGAACGTAGTCCGGGGTGTGGTGCAACAGTCAGTGTAATGTGAATGTCAATGGAGTGAGAGGGTGACATCTGGCGGTGAGCGGACCGAAGGTCACGAGCCAGATTCGTGACAACTACTGTTATTCTTCCAGCCAGAGCAACAGAGGGAGCTCACAGACAAAAAAAAACCGTTGCAAAAGAAATTCATGAAATGTGAACTGGACGTTGTGTTTCAATTTATCCTGGCTTTTATTTTGATATTCATTTTGTTGTGTGAATTGGATTTCCTCCTGTTTCCCCCTGGCTTCCTGTTTTAAGAGGAAGTAGGCCATATTATTTTAGTGTCCAGTGCAGGGTGCCCCATGTGGTTTTTAACATCCAAGTCCATCTTACTTTTCACAGCCCACTGAGATGTAATGTCTGTAAGTAATTGTTTGATCATGATGTGAGCTTGTAACTTTTGTTTGTATTTTGTAGTGATGGCGAAGTGAAGCGTTCTGAACCAGCAAAGCTTTCAACACAATTGTATTGGAAAATGATTTATTACTCAAAGCTTTTCAAAACAATTCATGATGTGGCCATCTAGTGATCACAAAAATGAGTAATACTTTCCAAAGTGCTGTGTTCCATTACAGCCACTGGTTCACATTTGATGATTTTTTGTTTTATTATATTTTATATAAATGGTCATTGTCAAAGTCATTCATTTGTATCGGTGTACTGACATTGACATAAGTAAAATAAATAAAACTTAAATTAAATCTATGATCTGTTTATTTTAACTCTGCCTCAGTGCTTAGACTGAAAGTTGCTTTCCACTGATTCATGTGAAATGTGTCATTTTTTGATACAAGTTTCAGAGCTTTCATGTTGAACGTAACATCACTAGTATTTTGATTGTATGTACTGTTGTAATTGTGTACAATTTTGTTAGTATAGTACCCAGTTGATTTATGCTTCAGTTTATGTATTTTCTTTTCTTCTTCTTGTAGTTTCACACTTGTCATGATTAAACTTCAAAAATGTTGTTCATCTTCATGGAGTTTATAGTGAAAGTGTTTAGTGGCTGGATTGGTGAATTATTGTAAAACACCCAGTGAAGCCGGTGACAGTGTGAAGGCAGAAGTCCAATATCAACAAGACACAGGGGAAGAGACAGAACAAATATGAAACTGAATAAATACATGTTTTTTGGGGGGTTTTTTTCTTCATATATGATTTCTTTATGTTCTTTAAGTTGTCTCTGATCTTTTCATAAGCATAATGTGCATTTATTATGGTGATGGTTAGCATACATAGCCTTTAGCATCACAGTCGCAATTGTAAGTTGCACTTGCTGGTAGTCTGATTATGAAAACGTCATAATAACGTCATGATTAACTTGGGGCCTAAACAAGCACTGGAAGGGACTGTGAAAACAAGACTGGCCCATTCACGCACTGGCATGCTCGCTTTGGCCCGACAGCATAAACCCAGCTATTCTTACCACCTTTTCCACTTACCACCTTTGAAACATGAATTTCCTTACCAGCAAATCGCAGAGAATTTGATAATGCTTTCAAAAAAGCATATGAGCAAGGATTATATCGGTTTTGGCATGGGGTCTGCTTTTCTTTTTGATTGCAGGGTGTGGTTGTGTTGGCATGTCTTTTGCTTTGGGTAATGTGAGAAATAGGCTGTAAGCTCGTATACATTTAGGAGTATCAAGGTTACAAGATGAGGTATTGTGGCATTTCCCTCCCCTTCTTTTCTTTATTGCCTCCAAAGGACTAGTGTTGTTTTTGGCGGCCTGTTTAAATTTTAGTTTTAATCTAGTCTTTGTGTGAAGCTATCATTTTAGTTTTTATTAGGGCCCGAGCCCTAAAAGGGCGAAGGTCCTACTGTTTTTCTAAGGATTATTATTATTATTATTATTATTATTATTATTATTATTTATTTATTTATTTATTTATTCAATGTTTTGGGGGGTTTTGAGGACCTTAACATACACGAAAACTCTTGAAACTTTGCACACATGTTGGAATCTGCGGGCATCAGGGCCGGACAGAGTTTGATATGGAGGGGTCACCTGGGGGGGCGTGGCTTAACGATAAAAAACGTGACATTTGAGGGGCTCTGTAGAGCACACCGTTTGACCTACAGTTACCAAAATTCATACGCATATAGACCTTATCGGGCCAAACAATTTTCGTGCTCGCAGTTCGTGCTTCGCCTAACAGGAAGTCATTCAAGGTTTTGTGAAAAACGCATCCTCTGGAATTTGTGATACTCCTACTAGGGTTTTTTTCAGATTGCCACCAAACTCGGTCAGCATGACCTCAAGACATTGGGGATGCAAAATTGCCACGGGATTTTTGATATCTTGAACGGTTTGGCCGTGGCGAGGTGACGAAATTATGGCGAGAAATGAGAAACAGGAAATGGCTAATAACTATTGCACACATTAGCTGTGTCCCAAAGTGGAGTGCGCGGACTCCGAAGTGCGTATTTTAAGTGCGAATGCGTCACAGCGGCGCGACGAAGGCTGTCCCAAACTGAAGTGCGTGGACTCCGAAGTGCGAATTTGAAGGGCGATTGCGTCACAGCGTCACGACGTAAGCTGTCCCAATTCAGAATGCACCCTCCGAAGTGCGCATTCCAAGGCCGAATGCGTCACAGCGGCGCGACGAATGCTGCCGTAAATGGAAAGCGACTTCAAATGCGGTCTCCGATTCCCAGGAAAATGAAGTGTACATCTGATGGACACTTCGCACCCTACCATATCTCAGCATCATCTGCGCACAGATGAGGATGGAATTTATATCAAAGAACATGACGGGTGAGAGTTCTGTTGGGGAATTCACATTGAAATGTAAGTAAACAAACTTTAGTATTTTGTATGCATGTCCTGCTGTGTCATGTTTTGTAATGTTAAGATTGCAAACCTTTCTTTATATTATAAGTGTTTCCATTTTCTCTTGTTGTAGGACTATTTTAGAGAAAGTAAGCCTGCTGGGGAAAGACTTAAAAAATACAAAGTAAGCAAGTTAACAGAGTATTTTTTTTCCCGCTGAAATTCATTGTGCTGTTGTTGTTAACAGACATGGTTTATTTGCTCTGATTTAGGACTGCAAGTGTCACAAATTTTTATTTTTATTTTTTTATTTTTTTGTCACTTTGTCAGTGAAACAACGTAATTTCTGTAGTTTATTTGTGTGATGTAAGTTAAGAATTAAATGAATATTTTTTTGTACATTTTGTATTTTTGTATCTTTGTATTGTATATTCACACGTGTTAATAAATGAGAACTAATTCTGTACAATTTGTAAATTACAAGGTGTAAATTTCTGTAATGCAGCTTATATTTTTTTCACAACACTAAAATACGTTTATTTTATTTTTGTCCTTTAAATACTTTTTTTTTTTTTCACATTAAAACAAAATTGTTCTATACGTTACTGAAAATACTTTTTACAACTATTTACAACATAGCTTAGGTTGAACATTAGAAAAACAACATCAATTTTAAGTCCAGCCCTGCCTCCATGTGTTCTGGGGTCTTCAGGGAGGTGAATCTCTTGGTGACGAATGGACACCAACTCCTCAGCAGCTCGGTGGACAATGCGGTGGACAGTGGGACGAGGCATGTCAAACACTGTGATGCCGCTGAACATTGAGATGAACAATGCATAATTTGGTTTTATTTATTCTTAACTGCCTAAAATCAGGGTTTCTAAATATGTTCACCATCAAGATAAAATCGCACCTTGGTAACATATCAGTCAGTATTTGAACTGCTATATATTTCTGTGTGTATGGTTTTGTATTTTTTTTTTTTTTTTTTCATATGTATCTTTACATTATTCAAGTCGGTTCAAACGCAATGAATGCATTTAAAATTGTAATCCGGCAACGATGCAGCAAAACAATATAATTTACCCGGCCATGCTCTCTGAGGTACATCCACACCATCTCCTCCAGTAAAACATAAAGTATAAAAACAAATATGACCAATGCTGGCTCTATAACGGAGCGGGCGGGCGTTTTCAATTCATTCCTATGGAAGCTGAACTTCCATAGGAATGAATGGAAAACGCTCCACTCGCTACGCTATAGTGGAAATAGGCGTAAACCTGTCAAGATGGCAGCGCCCCTCTCGCAACGTTGCTATGCGACAGGAGCGGGAATGGGGAACACCTGGTGGCGCAATTAGGAAATCCTGCGAAGGTGGAGCGTCTCATGTACTTCGGAGGCTTGGCCTTCGAAGTCCATGCACTTCGAAGTGCGTGCACTCCACTTTGGGATACAGCTATTGTCTGATTCTAATGAAACTTAAGGAGTTTGTTCGTTGTATGACGCTGATCACATAGATTTGACTAATAGGAGTCAAAGTTATAGCGCCACCAACTGGCAGCAGGAAGTGTGTCGTTTTCAAAATGCTTTTAGATCAGCCTCTTAATTTTGCTCGATTTGCTTCAAACCTTATCAGAATAATGTCAAATCACGGCCGATGAGAATCTGTACAGGAGTCATTGATACATTAAATGCTGTTGCCATGGCAACGTGTCAAACTTTAACATTTGTTTCCTGTGTTTTTGGGGCACTTAATAAACTTAGATTTTCATGAAACGCAACACACACATCAGTATTAATGATAGTTAGACACTGTCAAAAGCTCATAAATAGGCGTGGAGGAGGCGCTCTATAGCGCCACCTTTTGTCAAAAGTGGGGGGGGGTTAGTTTTAGCTACAGACACCAAACTCTGTATGTATATTGTTCTCGTCAAGCCGGACAACTTTCTAATTTACACCCATTAGCTACGACCAACAGGAAGTCTGCTATTTTGATTTTTGGAAAAATCAGGCTATAAATAAATTCATACTCCTCCAAGCAGGAATAAGTAGTTCACACAAAACTTGGTCAACATGATGGCAACATACTGAAGATGCTAAATTGCGAGCGGATTTTGGATATTTTGAACGGTGTTGATATGGCAATTTATTGAAGAGTAAAAAAATAACAGTAATTTCCTTATATCTTTAAAATGCATTATTCTAACTCTTCAAACCTTTTTTACATACGAAGAATAAGTCATTCTTAGGAAACATGGCTAGTTTTAAAATGCTATCTAGCTCAGAGGCCCAGAAAACATGAAAGATATTATATATCATAACTTAGCAGATGAAGACTGTAATACCAAGGGTGACCACCAGAAGGAGTCTTAGGATAAGGGATTTTATTAACTCCTAATCCTTTTTTGCTCATTCTCAGTGTTTAGGAAAGAAAAATAATTCAGTCGAATCAGTTGACATGTACTGTACTGTCAGAATACTTTTACATAATTACTGTATAATGTATATATACATATGAAACCTCTAAAGGAAAAAAAAATCATTATATATATATATATATATATATATATATATATCTTACGCTTTCTTACTGAAAGGATAAGAAATCTTTAAAGTCTGATCATTTACCGCTCAGTTCAATTAATTAGAATAAGAAACAAATACATAAAATAAGTTAATATGTACTTTACTGGTAATATATTTGTATATAATTATTTCACAAATGCTTATAGATCATTAAAATTATATTTAAAAACGGTTGTTATCCATAAAAAAGTGTTGGTAACAATTTAAAATAAGGTCTGTTGTTAACATTAGTTAAAGCATTAACTTACATTCACAATGAACTATATATTTTACAGCATTTATTAGTATTTTTTATTGTTCGTTTATCAAAATATTCATGTTAATTCACAGTACATAAACTAATGTTAAAATATCCAACTTTACATTTTAATAATGTACTAATAATTTTAACTTAATATTAATTAATGTTAATAATTGCTATATAATTATTGTTCATGTTAACTAATATAAATATATTAGTTAACATGAACAATCATTATATAGCATTTATTAATAATAACAAATGAAACTGCATGGCAAAGTCTTGCCAAAGATTTATATATACTTCTTTCCTGGTGTGCATTGATTTTATAGTGTAAGCCTTTCATTGCTGTAACCCTTAGATGTAAACTGGCAGAGGGTTACTGTAAATGCATGTGTCTGCTGGGCACCGTTTTCCTGATGCTACCGTCATGCCGATTGCGCTGGCGGCGAGGGCCCGTCATCGCTGCTTGCAGCTATATTTAGTTTTAGTCACGTTCATACTCTTTTTAGTCTAGTCAAGTTTCAGTCGACTAAAAGTCTGAGCATTTTAGTCTTATTTTAGCCAGAATTATCCATGACTATTTTCTAGTTTGTCTAGTTTTAGTCAACGAAAACTGATGACATTTTAGTCTAGTTTTAGTCTATAGACTTTATCATTTCTAACTAGCTGACCATTAAAAAAAAAAAAAAAAAAAAAACCCACATGCACAACTATATATTTCTGTGTACAACATGATGCTATGAATGACACAAGTCTGAAATTTTGCTGCAAAATCTGACCCAAAAGCTCAAAATTCCATTAATACTGAAGGTCCACCATGAACCAGTTTAAGAAATTAGAGCACATACTATTTGGACATACTGTTTTCTTAATTTTTTTTTTTTTTTTTTTTTTTTTTTTTTGACATTTTTAAAAGAACAACTGTCCATTCTCATTCTACACTCTTACAAACAAAGGTGCTTTAAAAGGTTCTTCACAGCGATGCTACAGATTAACCATTTTTGGTTCCACAAAGAAGCATTCAGTCAAATGTTTTTTTAAAGAACCATGTCTTTCTTACATTTTTATAATATTAAGAACCTTCTTTTACCACAAAGAACCTTTTGTGAAACAGAAAGGTTTCTTTAGATGTTAAAGGTTCATTATGGAACCATTTAGACAAAAAAAAAAAAAAATGTTCTTCTATGTGTGACAGGACTAAGTGATTGACAGCAGTGTTCACCTATCAGCATGTAGTAGGTGTGATTTAAGGGTTGACTGGCTGTTGCCTGGGATGTGTCATGTCCGACTTCCCCCTTTCTGTGGGACATTCTAAAACGCTTAACGTGGCTTAACGTACCTAACACCGACCAGGGAAACCCAAATTTCTGTCAAACCTTATTTGTAATAAACACTAACTACTTTCAAAGAACGAGCTCTTATTCCACAGAAAAGTGAATAATATTACGTTAAGCGTTTTGTCCCCCATAGAAGTCCATTATAAGGAAACAGCTTAATGTGGAAAAAAAACAAACTTCTGTCAAATTTTACTTATGATAAACACTTTTTGCTGTCAAAAGAATGAGCTCTTATTCAGCATATAAAGTGAATAATATCACGTTAAGCGTTCTCTCCCTATAAGTCCATTATAAGGAAACCAAACTAATGTCAAATGCAGTGTTCGAATTGAGGGGGGCCTGAGGGGGTCTCGGACCTCCCATAAGCATTAAGGGACCCCCCATAACAACCAAAAATATATACTTGGGGGGGGGTCCCCTGGTTTTTCAATAAAAATATACTTCAAACATAAAACTAGTGAAAATGAAAACGAAATGAAAAGATTCCATTGCTGTATTAAATTTAGACCTGCTCACGTTAAATCGTATTTTATTTTTTACGCGTTTTTACAGCGTTGAGCATTATAACCAATCACACACGATTCTGTTGAGTTTAGAATGCAGTGGAATGCATTCTTAGAATGCAGCGCACACGCACACTTTGAGAGGGAGGAGAGACTCGTTTTAAGTGCGCGGAATCTCTCTGGGCGAGAGCAGCGTGAATCTGAGAGCGCGCGTCTGGTTTTGTGCTAGAGCAAAGGAAATCCGCATTGTATTCATCTACTTTCGCGCTACAATAATGCGCTCTCGACATTTGTCATTAAAATAGCGCCATACTCAACGAACTGAAGTGAAACTGTAAGTATTTTCTTTTCAATATCTCTGTGTAGCATTGTGTCTGTAGTGTGCTATCATATGTGTTCTAATGAACAAATATAGATTGTTAAAATTAGCGGTAAGCTACCTAAAACAAGAATTGCAAAGTCCATTATGTTTTCATTGACAAGTCTTGTTAATTGATCTTAAGTTTACTATTGTTCCTACAATTATTAATTTGCTGAGTTATTACTTAATATTAAAGAAAATAAAATAATAAAAAAGAACAGATGCTTTGGCTTGAGTTTAAGTGATTTTACACTTCTTTTTTTATTATTATTTTCTGAGATCTCTTGATTGCTCTGATGCCTCTGTATCCTCTTCCCTGGACATATGACTGATTTATGACTGATCTGAAATCAACATTTTGCATAGGCTTAGATCTCTGTTTAGACCAATTCATGACTCCTGCTTTTCATTTTTTACATACTACACCCTGGGCTCTGGTCAGACTACTTGTGTTTCTAACAGTAGAAAACGTGATGAACAGATTCAAAGGCCAAACTCTATAATATGTGTGATGAACAGTGTTGGGGGTAACGCATTACAAGTAACGCGAGTTACGTAATATTATTACTTTTTCCAAGTAACTAGTAAAGTAATGCATTACCTTTTAATTGACAAGAAAATATCTGAGTTACTTTTTTAAAATAAGTAATGCCAGTTACTTTTCCCCCCATTTATTGATTAAAAGCTCTCCTGTCCCCATGTTGAGAGAAATCAGGAGTAAGATGTTCTAGAATAAATGTGAACGTGCATAAATTCATCTCACTCACAAAAAACAGATTCAGTATTCCTCAAAATGAATAAAAACAGTGAAATTCAATTCAGAATATGACGCAAACCTAAAAATAAGTTAAACACATTTTATTAACTGATGTCTTTGCTGACGACCTTCGATGATCCAGTTCAACCATACTAATAATTTGTTTTCCTTTTTTTTTAATTGCTGAAGAGTTGACATTTTTTTCTTCTGTGGTCTACTGTACAGGCGTGAATTTAATCTTCTTAAAGCCTGAGGCTTTTGGTGTGAAAAGGCTTTTACACTTGCCAGAAAAGTATAATTTTTATATTAAAAACAAACAAGCAAGCCCTGCTCAGATTTATAAAATAACGCGAAAGTAAAGTAACGCATTACTTTCCATAAAAAGTAACTATGCAACATAATTAGTTACTTTTTTAGGGAGTAACTCATTATTGTAATGCATTACTTTTAAAAGTAACTTTCCCCAACACTGGTGATGAACACAGGAAAGTTTTATTTTTATACCTTATTTTTACAATTCATATTAGCTATATGTATGTAACAATTGTGACATGTTTACATTTACAAGGTGACAAAGTTTTTGACAAGTGTTTAACAGTTAAAAATGAACCATGCTGTAGGGAACTTTCTTACCAACTCAGGTTCCTTTTCCAGTTTCCATACTGTCTTTTGTCCTGTGACAACCACTCAGTGGCAACCACAACTTTTTCATTTTGAACATTTGATACTGTGATGATGAATTATTACATATATGGCTAATATTCCAAGAGACAGTATGCATCACTAACCTCATAATCATTTGGCACCTCACATGAATAGGATACCTCTCTCCTAAACATCAATTAGAATAGGATAAGCTTTATTATATACTTTATTGCAGACTTATTAAACTGAAAATATGACACATATTCAATTTTATAAGTGAAATGTAATGAGCGGGCCTCCTTATACGTAATATAACTTTGAATTATGCCAGTTCATTTCATTCTTCATTTCAGTGGTAACAACCTCACTAAAACCTGTAAAGAGATGACAGCGACCCCTGCAAAAACTTCACATGATCCCAACTCTGAATTAGCATGCAAAACTGCAAAATTATCATTATCGTCCTGTCCCTGCAGCTGAAAAACACCCCCACAGCATGATGCTGCCACCACCATGCTTCACTGTTGGGACTATATTAGACAGGTGATGAGCAGTGCCTGGTTTTCTCCACACATACCGCTTAGAACTTTTTGGCCTTAATTCTATCTTGGTCTCATCAGACCAGAGAATCTTATTTCTCACCATCTTGGAGTCCTTCAGGTGTTTTTTAGTAAACTCCATGCAGGCTTTCATGTGTCTTGCACTGAGGAGAGGCTTTCGTCGGCCACTCTGCCATAAAGCCCCAACTGGTGGAGGGCTGCAGTGATGGTTGACTTTCTACAACTTTCTCCCATCTCCCGACTGCATCTCTGGAGCTCAGCCACAGTGATCTTTGGGTTCATCTTTACCTCTTTCATCAAGGCTCTTCTCCCCCGATAGCTCAGTTTGGCCGGATGGCCAGCTCTAGGAAGGGTTCTGGTCATCCCAAACGTCTTCCATTTAAGGATTATGGATGCCACTGTGCTCTTAGTGGCCTCCATAGTGTAACCTTAAGTGCAGCAGAAATTTTTTTGTAACCTTGGCCAGATCTGTGCCTTGCCACAATTCTGTCTCTGAGCTCTTCAGGCAGTTCCTTTGACCTCATGATTCTCATTTGCTCTGACATGCACTGTGAGCTGTAAGGTCTTATATAGACAGGTGTGTCAAGTCCAATCAGTATAATCAAACACAGCTGGACTCAAATGAAGGTGTAGAACCATCTCAAGGATGATCAGAAGAAATGGACAACACCTGAGTTAAATATATGAGTGTCACAGCAAAGGGTCTGAATACTTAGGACCATGTGATATTTCAGTTTTTCTTTTTTAATAAATCTGCAAAAATGTCAACAATTCTGTGTTTTTCTGTCAATATGGGGTGCTGTGTGTACATTAATGAGGAAAAAAATGAACTTAAATGATTTTAGCAAATGGCTGCAATATAACAAAGAGTGAAAAATTTAAGGGGGTCTGAATACTTTCCGTACCCACTGTACATCTTCATATAAATAACTGTAAAGTTGCAATGAAAGGTAACTGAGCATCTCACTCTCTTACTCACATACAGTATTAGAAGAAATATGGGCCAAGAAAAAAGGCGGCATATGTAGTAAAATCGGCCCATATAAAGTGTTTACATGGGATGTTGAACGCCTCAGACCTGGAGAAATGCTTGAAAGTGAGGTAGAACCCATCAGTATTTATAAATCTGCAAACAGTGTGTGTAATTGTTCTTTTAAAATATTTTGGTTTAATCAATTGTTTTATAGACATAAATAAATGCGCTGTAAGGGATATAATTGTGTAAAACTATTTGTTTTTTGTTTTAGGTTATCAATGCATACTTGACCTTGCTTACTAAAAACTACACAGGCAAGGGCTATGTACTTGATTCCTATCAGGCATCAAACCTCTGGAATGGCAGTGGCAGTTCAATGAAAAGGGTAAAAACAAAAATCCTGATTTCTTTAAATGGATCTTTCATGTTTTTCATGTAGGAGAACTAGTAAACTGACCTTGTTACAATATTTCATGCATCTCCACTGTAGCTGGATCCAGGGAAATATGATGTTGTGATTGGTTCAATTAACGAGAACAACCACTGGACACTCGTGGTCTGTTTCTTTCCAGTCTCATCCTTCTGTGAACTAAAGTGATAGAAATTCAGAGCAAGGTTAAATAATTTTCATTTTACAGGTGATATATTCTAAAGAATGGAGGATTCTATACTTAAATTCTCTTGGTGAAGACCATAAAAAATTAGCTCAATGTGAAAAGGTTTTAAAGTCAGAACAAACATATGCCCTTAATGTCCTCATTTATTAATTGCTTGTCTGATTTTTATTAACATTTAAAATATTTCTTAACCCAGCAAAGCAAATTTATGGCCACAGAAGGAATTGCTGGGAAGTGGGAATGTGGTACTTTACCACACAGTTTTCAACAGGATGGCAATTCATGTGGGATTTTTGTATGCAAAGTAGGTGTTTTTTTTTTTTTTTTTTTTTAAAAGCACAGTTATCAAAAGTGTTAAAGTATTGAGGGTTTAATTAATTATTTTTGTAGTTTGCAGAAGCAATTCTAACAGGTGGCAGTTTGGAGTTTGAAACCACAGCTGCAAATATTGATATGTTTCGCAAAGAAATGGGCCTGTGTCTGCTACAAAAAAGTGGTATGTATGTTTATAAAATTGACACATCATTTGTTTCATCAATATTAAGATATTAAGTGCATTTTGTTGGTGCTTTTATTTCCATAGATGACCTTTTAGACTTATGCTTGGCATGTGGGGACAAATACCCATCCACACAAGATACACATGACTCTTGGGTCTGTCAGCCAGCAATTGCTCTTTGATTGTTCTTTGAATGTTTCTTTAAAATATGCTGTCATTTCATTGTTTTATTCAGATTCAGTGTGACTGCTGTAATGGGTGGTTTCACTGGGAATGTGTAAACCGACCCAATACAAAAGATGTTTTTGTCTGTCCTGGATGCCAAGGCCCTGTTTAATTTAATAGGATTTCTATGCACCATTTGATTTGTAAGTCATCACTTAAATCTTAAATTAAAATCATCACTTAAATTAAAAACACCTCTTTAGCCAGACTTTACAGAATGCATCCTGTATCTGCACTTTAAAAGTACAAGTTAAAATGCACATAACACTTTTTTTTTTCATCTGCAGATAATTACTCTCTGTCTGCCCTTCCACCTTACCTCAGGATGCCCATATAATCCCCAGCTCCAGTTGGATGCAAAACTCTCACAGAGACAGTGCCCATCCCAAGGTTCTGATGGTGCTGTTCTGGATGTACTCCACATATTTAATTCTTTCCTGGTTTTGCTTTTTTCTTCACACTTTAAAACATGCAACATTGTAAAGCACCATCTAATTAAATGAGAATAGAAAGGAATTTCTTGTAATGACTATGCATTCTGATAATGCCTAATTTCTACTGATGTATTTATGTATGAATAAAATAGGAAAAGTTAACTCTTCGTGTGTGTGTGTGTGTGTGTGTGTGTGTGTGTGTGTGTGTGTGTGCGTGTACCAGAAGCACAACCTTTTATGGGCAATACATTTAAAATTACCTTTTTTTCTTTTTCTTTTTAGACCCTCTTTTCTTTTTGCTTTTTTTTATTTATTTATTTATTTATTTATTTATTAGGTCTCATAAACATCTCTCTGCTAATTATTTAATTTTTGAATTATTACAAAGCTCTTGACAAAAAAAGTGCTTGGTGTTTAGTATCATCCACGTAAGCTACACAGCAAAACATTTTCATATGGCCACCATATAGCGTAGAGGCTGACATTTTTTCGGGAATCCCGCGGGATGGGAAACAAAATCACTATTAATAACGTGATTGGGATGGGACTGGAAAAAATGTAAGCGGGAGTGGGCGGGACCGGGAATCGTAATAACACTATGATAACTTTATACAGAAATATACCTTTTAAATAAATAAACTAATTTTGAACTCAATACTAGTTGTCCTGTCCCGTAACAGTTGGTAGCGATAGTGCCAACCACCAATAATGGTAGAGAAGAAGTAGGCTTCTTCCCGCAGTTTTTAGCCGCGAAAATCATAACCAAAATGGAGGCAGACGTGAAAGCTACGCTGCAACGACTACTTTCTGAAAATAATACGTCAGTTGTGCTCACGGATATTTCTGGGCGGTCTGAAATAACTAAAAAAAATTACGCGTTGAGAAAGATGGCGTGAAAACGCCATACGCCAGCTGCAAGACTTCTGGACCAACCCAGTCTCACGGCAGTTCGTGATTTAGTCACGTAATTTAATCTATTTATTCGTGGCAGGGACACGTTTATTTCGTTATTTTCGTAAGTCCATCACGTTTTTTAAACTAATGCATTTCAATTGGATGCATCTTTCGTGCAACTGCACGATTCTTTCTGCCAGTCGGGCTGCAGCAGAGAAGCTGTTTAATCAACATTTATTCACGAGATCTTATCACGGATTATATATGTGCAGTGCTGCTGCTAGCCATTTTGGTGCCCTAACCATAATTCCTTTATGATTTTAAACATAAAGACAGTTAAAGACAGTCTTTTATATACCTCCTACTGTCAAAGTCAAACTTCGTCAGGTGCTGCGCGAAATTGCGCAATCCAACGGACCACTGGGGGCACCATCTCTAGAGCAATTAAATACTCTTTCCTGAAAGGTGCATAATAATATATACTGAAATAATATCGGCATTATAATTATTGACTATGATTATTGATTTTTCATTAGGCTATAGTTTTGGTGCCCCCTCAGCACTGCGC
>NW_026129544.1:0-47258 GCF_022985175.1 Labeo rohita | reverse complement strand
TCTGTCAGTCATCCACCTGGATGATGACGCCCGGTTTACGTTATCCAATCATCTCACCCCGGCCGGTTTAAAGTCCCACTACTGTCCCGCGCGCTCCAGCTTTTTCGCTCACCTTGTACCATTTCTTTGCTACGTTTGTACACTCCTCTCTTGTTATTTTGTTATACTGTCTAAGATTGCTTTGTTCGCGTGTGTTTATATGTCCTGGAAAGTGATGCTTGTGTGAATGATGGTGGAATGATGGATGCAAATCAGGTTGGTGGTCACTCAAGGCTTCTTTTAATTTTCCTATCCAGACACTGAGACAAACTGAAACATACAGGACCAAAGGTTGGTTAATTGGCAGCTCAATGATGACGCATGTCAGTCAGCAGCGAAGCTTCGTGAAACTGCTGCTAATTACATTTTCTCTGAGCGAATGTGAACATACAGTGGACATAAATCTGAATAAAACATACATAAAAATAAAATACAAAACTGTACTCTTTTAGAATCACATGAATGCAGTGAAACCGTAAACTCAAGTGACCAATATTTTTGTATAACAAAAAGAAAGAACAGAAAACGCAACTCAAATGATGCAACAGTTCAGCACGTGCGGGTATGCAGCACGTGTGCTAATGCTAGCGGCTAACTATTTACACACAGAACATGACAAAAACCGAATAAAACACATACCTGAAACATACAGGACCAAAGGTTGGTTAATTGGCAGCTCAATGATGACGCATGTCAGTCTTAAAATGAAATATACAGAGGTTCAGAGTTTACAAGAAAGCTGATACACACATACACTTTGTTTTATCATCACAAATAACAACTAGGAGCTGAATAATCTTTTCTGAAGTATTAAAGTTGAGCTTTGTGCTCGAAAACAATCAAAACTCTGTTAATAAGACGGAGCGATCATCAAAGCAGCTTACCAGCAGCGAAGCTTCGTGAAACTGCTGGCTAATACATAGCACCGCCCCCTGATATAACGAACGTGATTGAGCGCAGTGCAACAACCAATGGCGTGTTTCCCAATTTATGTCTGAATTTAACTAGCATTATTTTAACTCCGTTACACTTGTACAGTGTATAGTTTTTCGTTTACTGTTCCGTCTGTTCCCCACTGTATGCTAGGTTGGGAAGGCGTGAGCAGGTAAGTAGGTCGCGCGACATACATTGCACAACACGCAGGACATTCTGAATGTATTAGATACATTAGTTTAGGAGAGAGTGCCACCCGCTGTACGTTTTTCCCCCTTAGTTAGAATAGTTTAGTTAGGGCGTTGTTACGCCGAAGACCTTTTTTTTTCTACATTTTCTTTTGGGTAGTTAGCTTAGATTACCAACACTAGCTAGCTGTGTTTTGTTTTGTTTATTTCTTTTATTTGGCACCTCTCGTGCTCCCCTTCCCACCTTCTTTCTTTTGTTTTGTCGATGTTTGATTGTTTGTTTGGGGTTTTTTTGTAAACACTGTAAATATTGTAAATACTTTGATACCACTGGTTTTCACTGAGCACTGTATACAAATAAATGGTCACTATTATAAAATCTTGCTCTTTATTTGCCTGCCAGCACCACTGCATATTCACACACACATGTTAAATGTTATTTTACCCTTTACCCCTAGTTCTTCAGAAATCTAAAATCTAAGGGGCGTAACAAGTGTCTTATATCACTCGGGTGTCTTTGGCTTTCCTTTCCTTAAAGACACATAAGCTCATATCCAGGGTAAACCTGAGCCCATTTATGGGAATGGAAGGGGACAAACAACAGCTGCCATCAACAAAACTGTGTCAGCATGACATGTTGAGTTACGGCAAAACACCTGTCCACTGCTTCGAGTGTCTTTGGCTTTCCTTTCCTTAAAGAAACATAAGCTCAGCTGAAGTAGTTAACAAACAATTTAAAATGTAAAACACATGATATCATGTAAAAATCTATTAAGAACATATAATAATAAAAGTAATAAAAAAACATGCATCAAGGGCTGCAACAACTAACCCTAATAATTGATAGATAGTGGCTGTAAATTGTCACTCTGTATAGATCAGTGGTTCTCAAACATGTTATACCAAGTACCACCTCAGAAACTATTTGGCTTTCCGAGTACCACCATAATGACCAGCATTACAATACAGTAGCATAGTAGGCCTAACTATTCAGCCACAGCTTTGCACAGTTCAAAAACGAGGCTGTTTCATTCCTAATAAGAATGTTTATTGTTGTCAGCCACTTTAACATTGTACATATACAGTTTGAATATTAACATTAACACTGCACTGTGCTTACAAACAGGTAAATAAACTTAAATACTGATTAAATTAAAATGTGTTGTATATAAAAGTTAAATAAAAACTGTACTATACGTAAATGTACTCAAATAAAGATTAAGTTTAAATGTATTGTTTTTTAACATTAACTTAAAATTAATTTAGTGATTCCTCTGCGTACCACTACTGGTACTACTTTGAGAACCACTGGTATAGATGTACAGTGTTATTTACACAAATGTTTTTTTTTACAAAACATTTTTTTTTAATTATTACATATATGCATGTATTTTCACTATATTTTTCTTAAAACATTTATGTAATCTGTAATTGTAATATCATATATATAAATTAGTAATTATGATTTACAATGTTACAAAAATATATGTGTACTTTTCAACATTATTTTTTTGTTGTTGTTTCATTTTTGTTCAGCTGTGGACCCAGCTGGAAGTCTTGGGTTTAGACTAAACCAGGATTAGGCCATAGTTCAATTAGGACATTTAAGTAATTTTATAAACGTTACTGGTGTGCATCTTAAAACAAAGCGGGTTTTCACAGCGTTCTATTCCGACAGAGTGTTTGATGGCTTCTGTTCTATGGACTGCTACTACAGCATGGATGAATAAATTGATGTATTAACGAATTTGGGTGGGCTGATTTATTTATTGGTGTAAAAAAAAAAACTTGTGTAGACAAGCTATATTTATATTTATTGGCTAAAACTGTGTCTGTTTGCCAAATTGGTTAATGCAACTTAACAGAAGGTTATTAAAGAGTACTTTTTCTACTGGCTCTTCTGATTATTATTATTATTATTATTATTATTATTGTTATTGTGTTTTATCAACCATATATGTTTGTCCTTATCAGGCAAAACATTTTTAGTTTCCATTCACTTTTAATAAAAGTACAGAAAAACTGTAAAGCATGGTTCAAAATTATCCTGTGTAATTAATACAATGGTAATGTAACACTAAAGATATTTCGAACTTATGCACAACTTGTGAGATTCTATATGCATAAAATAATTGTAATTTGTTTCTGATTAATTGTTGTGATTATGGATGCACTATAAGACCTTTACAGTAAAGGGTGGAAGGAAGTGAAGCGGTGGTGAAAACGTCAGTAACCTGTGGCCATTCAGAATGAAAATCCGAAGGTACTTTCGAAAGTAATATATATTTTTTTAATATCATGATCACTATTTTTACAGTGAAAGAATGGGATTTGGGTTTATAGAATGACGTTGGATTTATTATTTAAACAGATTAAAGGGATTAATCGCGTTTACGATAACAGCCTGCCTGTCTTTGGGCGTGGCCATTGCTCCAGACTGCAGCTGCCCCCTTTTTCTTCTAGCCGCAACCCTGGAAAGTCCCTATTGTTTTGACCTGATACACCGGGCCATTGACAGTGACTTTTGACAGAACTTTTCGAAGAAGATGTTTTGACATGAGTGGCGGATTTTCTGGTGAACTCGGATTGGAGTTTTCATTTTTTCTCATTTTAAGCTTGGCATGCATTCGCTGTGATCAGTATGGTAAGTTATTTGTATTATTAAGTAATTCTGTTTTAATTATGCTAACTTAAAAGTATTAATATAAGAACACTAATATAGTGTTTGTCAAACCTACCCTTGACCTCCAACTCATTTAACACTCTGGATTCAACGCATGCTCATTTGCAGAATCTGCAAAACTTTAACTGGGGTTCATGTACAGTTCTCTTAAGCTCAAAACACACGATTTTCGGCTGTCCTAGGCATCGTGAAACAATCTTGGCTTCTAATCTGTGGTCATACAGTGATATAAATATATTTTAACCTATGATCACTTTATGACAGTGTCAGGAATACAGCCTGGTCATCGCATGTTGTGTTTTTGTTGACCAGCTGACCAGCCATTCCTGGCACGGGGTGGCAAGTGCCACCCTAGGAAAAAGCTGTGCCACCCCAGAGTTATCACAGAATAAAATCTAAATGTAAGCAGTGTTTCATGTGCTACTTTTCAGCCGCAGCGATGACAGTGTAACGCAAAATAATGGCAAAAAACACGTATTTCAATACAATGTGCACGATAGTTGTACGCGCACGCAGCGCTCAGTGTATTCGACTTCATTAACAAATGACTCTTATGAACCGGTTCTTTTTGAGTCAAAAACACAAAGCGCGGCCCAGTTCACTAACGAATTATTTTACATTTGTTCGTGAATCAGATAATTACTGCTTCTCGGCAATTTACTGCGTAATTATTTGGTGATCCGATTCTTTGACCGCTCGCTCCACGTTCATCATAGGCATTTTTATATATAGGCAGTTATAGCATGAAATCAATAAGAAGATGCCGATCGCGGAAACTAATAGCAGAGTTAGGTAAACATCTGGCCATATTGCATTTTTCTCTATTGTTAACACAGTGTAACTGATTTTAGTTGGCTCATCACTTTCCCAAATCATTCATTCAGTACTCAAAACAAAGACACATTTCTCAAAAAGTAAATTAAACATTACGTCAAACTGATGACACGCCAATCAGAATATCTGCATCCAACAACGGAGAGAGGAGAGAAATTAACTAATCTTTTACATATACTTACAAATACAGTATAATTACATAGTACAATACCAGTACATTAGATGATTGACTTTCACTATTCTATATGTACAGTAAATTGTAAATCATTTTTTTTGTGTAGCCTACTGTATTGTAAGCATTTAAGAATACCTGCAATAACTAGATTGAAACGTTTGAAAGACAAATTTATGCTGGCTTGTCTTAAAGTCTTGTTTAGAAACATAAATAGTTTGGTCAGTTAGATGTTCTAGATGTTTGCTAAAGTGTTGCTAGGTGGTTGCTAGGCTCTTGCTATGCAGTTGCTGGGGTGTTGCTAGATTTTATGGTTTACAGTGTGTTCTGGGTGATTACAGACATTCCCACCTCTGTTAATAACAGAAAATCAAACATTGTTTGCAAAACTGATCCAGTTTCATTGCTTTGACATTATAATATTTATTTCTAATGTTAGGAAATTAACATTAAATCATCGACATTAACATCTTAAACTTACACTAAAATGTGATTTATACCATCTAAGTAGTAATTTAATAGAATCGCATGTCATCTTTAGTGATACAAGATCAGAAACATTTACTGTATAACCTGTTTTTTTATACTGTTTACTGATTTGGTGCCATGATGGACACGGAAATGTTGTTATTTATTTTTTGTCATTTTAAACAGTAGATGATTACTTAATGGTAATGCAATATTTGTGAATACAACTGTATATGTCAGACTATAAATCCCCAAAAACTATGCATGGGGGCTTGCTTTGGTGTTGCCACCCCTCATGGACCTCATGCCACCTCTTTGCCACCCTAAAAATTATTTTCTAGATCCGCCCCTGGTGGCATGGCGTAAAAACTTAAAACTGCTTAACCAGATCAAGCAATCTTTAACAGACATCTTGCAGCTGTACATGTGCTATCTGGGCACTCTCCATATCAGTATGAAAGTGATAAAAAATAGCATCTTCCATCCGAAGCTTTGTTGCATTTTGGGGAAAAGAAAAAAAAAACAAAACATATAAAATGCAAATAAAATTTTAATTTCATACACTGACCAGCACAAGTATTCCAAGTATTCACACCCTTATGTTACACCTGTTAAAATTACACCCCCCTTGACCAGCACAAGTTTACAAGGTCACAGACTCACCAAATAAATTTCATTAGCACATCATGTTATGAAGGATGTCTGCTCAAAAGCATTTGACTGTAGCTTCAATAGGACGGGTTTACATTTAAAAAAATAAAAAAGATCACAGAGTCTGTGATCTTGTTAACCTGTGATGGTCAGGGGGGTGTAATTTGAACAGGCATAAGGCTGTGAAAATTCAACCCCCACTTGTAAACCCATCCTGTTGAAGGTACAATCAAATGCTTTTGAGCAGCCATCCATCATGACATGATGTGATAATAAAATAAATTTGGTGAATCTGTGACCTTGTTAACCTGTGGTGGTCAAGGGGGTGTAATTTTAACAGGCATAACAGTTAAGGCTGTGAAAATTATACTAATTATAATTTTGTTTGTTTGTTTGTTTTTTACATTTTTTTTTATCAATTGTCACTACTGTAATAAGAATTTGGTATTATTTCTTTTTATTTGTTTGATTATGACACATGTAACTTAAAAGTGTGTTACATTGCAAACATTTATTTGCCTTGTTTTATAGCGTGTTATTTGGGTTGTTATTTGCGTATATAGGAATGCATACACGAGAAACAAATGCGATTAATTATTATTATTCTTTATGACATTCATGTGCAAGTTCAGTGGGCAGCGTAGGCTAATACAATGTTTACTCTAATCACGTAGTGAACTAATACGAAATGACAACATCAAATACAATCTGGATGTTAATGCAGCAGGATAGTCAATGCAATCTGAATTTAACAGCTTTATTTTGGCAATTGGCAGCTTTATTCTTAACCCTGTGGAAGTCTCGACAGTTTACGGTTTGCATCCATTTTACACAAAAATTTAATTTATGCTTATTACTTTAAATGTCGACAATGCTTCCATGTAGGCTCCTTGGTGCTTTATGTGTGGAACATCGAAAAATATTCTGTAAAAAATGAAGAAAAGCCGGACAAAATGCATCTTAAGTCGCTGCACTGCATATTAATATGAGAGGCCCTGTGCACACAGGGGGTCGGATTTCGGTACAACACCGGAACTATCCATTTAGAGATATTAGGAACACTCAGACAGGTTAACTGTATGTAATGCTGACATGTCTGTAACACGTTTAAGCCGTTTTTCTACTATCGGGCCGAACGGTTCTTAGAACGGTCAGGTGTGGCTCCAGTGGTGTTTCCACCTGAGCCTGGTACGGCACTGCATGATTACAAATAGTTCTTGTCTCGGAATTCCTGGTTAGACAACCGTGCTAAAGATAGTGTGTGTGTGCACTAAGTACGTTATTTACAGCCAAGTAAAGAGTTACAGTATACTGCGTTCATTGCTCATTTATTAAAACTGTCCATACATGTGGTATTTTTAGAAAGGAATTTGAACTTCTGTGTCCATCTCTGTTTGCATGCATATCTCCCTGGTACAATAAGTTTCATGTGTTGGTAACGTTATACCTGTCGTCGCCTTCTGTTTATTTTATTTTTTGCACTAAGCATTGTGTCCTTTTCTCTGTTATTTAGAGTCCCAAAAACAGAAATATCTGATGATCATCGCTGATCATATCGCTGTTTACATTACAATTGCTTTACCAAGACAATGACTGACGCATTTGTATTTACATTCCAAGGAGTTCCGTTTTATCAGCGCCACAGTGGAAAATAAAGCCGTATCCGTGCTGACTGGCCCAGATCGGCACGGAATGGAATGGTTAAGCAAAGAGAACGGTTAGGCCCGATAGTGGAAAAGTGGCTTTATTGTTTTGCATTTATCTTTTCTTCAGAAAGACACCATCTCCAGTTTGTTTACACCGTCCTCACCAAACCTGATGGGTTCTCCGGTCCTGTGTTCAGTGCAGTGGGTCTGTATGACGACAGACGGATCTCTCACTACAGTAATGAAGAACAAACCTGGAAAAGAGACAGTTCAGATGCAGAAATCTGGAGATATACCGAAGAACCTCGTGATTCTAGAGACTGGTTTATAAATCTGGTTAACACTCTGACGAACTGCACAAGCTCCAGATGTGATGGTGAATTCATTGGGTTTTTATTGGAAAGACACTGAAATATTTTTAAGTGTCCAGTTACTTTTATGTGCCACTGTATATACAGTAGTCAATGTTTAAAGTGGATCAAAACCTTTCATCAGAGTTGTCCTAAAACCAAAACAATAACCATTCTTGTCTTAAGACAACTTTGATGAACTTTTTTGATCCAATTCAAATGTTGACTACTGTATACTTTTAACTTGGAATAATTTATGTTGTTCTTTTTATTATTATTATTATTTATTAATTTAAATGTTTAGGGCTCCATACTCTACAGAGGAGAATCGGCTGTGAGGTGGAAAAACATCCCGATGGATCAATGATGAATGTGAATGCATTTGATGAGTACAGACATGATGGAGAGGATTTTATTGCCTTTAATTTTGAAACAATGCAGTGGATGGAGAAAAGTCCAAAGGCAAAAGAAACCAACATGAAGTGGAAAAATCAACAACCTCGCAGACAAGTCCTCAAGATGGAGCTCACAAACTGCATGGTCTGCGTCTCCACATTTAATGATTCAGTCAGAGGTATTGCTTTATTTACAGTATTTAAGCTTGTGTTTTATGTGTTAATTTTGTGCAGAATCAAGTGGTAGCAATATGATTTATTCTTATTTTATTTTCAGCTCCACCAGCTCTTTACATGTTTGCATCTGAAGTTCCTCATGACAAAAGCAAACTGATTCTGACCTGTCTGGCCACTGGTTTCTACCCCAAACACACGGAGATGAACGTCACACAAAACAACATCACACTCCAACCATTCAGCTCTACTGGAGTCAGACCCAACAATAACCAGACCTTTCAGATGAGAACCAGTGTGGAGATAAACAAAGATGAGAAACAGGGTTATGAGTGTCACGCCCTTCACAGCGGTCAGACATTTGTAAAATCATGGGGTAAATATGACCATATTAACAGTCAAAAGTTAATATTGTATGCAAAATTGTTGTACTGTAGCTCATACTACAGATGGCAGCTCAGTCAGACTTTTTCAAAACACTGTATTTATCTGTTGCATGAATCTATAAAATATTTTATTTTATATATTTTATAAATATTTTCAATTTCTGAAAACATTTATCTTTAGTTTTATTATTGTTTTTTTCCCTTACAGATGCAAACTTGGAAATTAAAGGGATAATTTGTCACCAGGATTAGTTGTAGGTTTTTTTGTAATTGCAGGTCTATTCATAATCGTCATGTTTTTAATCTACAGAGTGTTAAAAGGTAAGTTCATTTAAATCAAATGAACACTCTTCTCATTTATCCATCATATAACAACTCCAAACAGAACAAACACTGCAAAAACATGTTTTAAATGTCTTTTTTAACAGTCTGACTTTCATACTTTGTCCCCTTTAATGCTCAAGTTTTCTAATAATATATTGTATCATACAGGCCAGAATAATTGTAATGGTTTCACCAGAAGTGAGATTTCAACTCCTGAATTCTAGTGATCAACATGACAATTGTGAATACACAGATGATACAGGTATGTCCTCATATTCATGGTCTATATTTTCACCAAAAACAAGATCCTGAATTGGTTTCTCTCTATAAAAGTTGTCTTTTAGTAAGGCCTATTTATTTATTTAAGGATTAATTCACTTCCAGAACAAAAATGTAAAGATAGGGCTGGGCGATATGGGCAAGTCGATATCAGTCGATATTGATAATTATCACAATAAATGTAAAATCTTTATTTAAATAAGTTCAAATTCAGATTTTTGCTCCAAAGTGAATGTTGTAGAAAACAGACCATTAATTTTCCTTAACAAAATAAATATCTAAATAGAAAAATTTATTTCTGCATGTTCTCCTGAGTTATTTTGTTTCAAATCAAGGTTTAGATTGTCTGATAATAATAATAATAATAATAATAATAATAATATCATGTTTTTGTCTCTTAGAAATGCACATTTGATAGTAGCTTGAGGATGCAGAGATACATTTTTGTTCATTATCAGTCAATAACATCTGTAAAAATTTATCTGACCCAGTTTTTTTTTTTTTTTTTTAAGCGTTAGTCTCCCCTAGTAGCAAGCATAAATTTTAAATTATGATAAACACAGATAATAAACCACACATAATGGTACCTCAATACCATGGTAAAAATATAACTACATGGTTTTATAGGTAGCCTATTTGTATGAAAACTGTAGTCTAAAAACATTCAGTATGAATGCACACATGCTATAGCTTAATCACAAATACTTACATACTATAATTAAATTCCATTAATCCTGTAATAAAGTTCAATGTGAATATCCCACATTGCTGCCACAATATCATGGTGCAGTGCAAGGGTGTAACTTTGGTTTGAGAAGTGGGGGGTGAACCTCCAGGACATTTGACCTCCTAACTGAAGATCTTTTTACAAATGTAAACAAAAACAGTATAAATAAAAAATAGTCTAAACAAAAAATAGTCTTAAGCAAACAATGAGTACAGTCATAATCAAAGTAGGCTAGGCTTCTCTGTCAATATTCAAAGTGCGAATAGAGACCAAATTTTTCAAGCATGGTACAATAAGTTTCAAGCTATAGTCGAATCCGAGTCTTTAACCAGTCAAGTCTGAGTCCAAAATGGGCCAAGTCAGACTCAAGTCTGAGTTCCAAACGGCCGAGTCCAAGTCCCAGGAAACAGTACTGTTTGTCAGTATCTTTACATTGTTTTAACCCAAACTCGGTCCTGGAGGGCTGGTGTCCTAGCTCCAGACCCAATTAGACACACCTGAACTAGCTAATCAAGCTCTTAGGCATACTAGAAACCCTGAGCTAAACCAAGGAGCAGGACCAAGTTTAGCCAGGCCTGTTTTTAACCTTTACAGAAATAGCCTACTACAGACATTTCATGAAGTAGGCTAATAAATGTAAAAATAAAACACTGCAAAATCTTCATTGTATACATTAAAGTTGATTAATATGAAAGTGATTCAGTGAAGAACAGTGAGTGATTTTCTCTTTTTCTTTTGTTGTTTGATTAACATTTATAACGTGGTCGGCAGCTGCAGGTTTACACTGCTGTCTCTTTATTTTGACACATCAATATTTCTCCTAACTGTTCAGGTTTACTTAGGACAAAAACTGCCTGCATTTACATGAATAGTCTCCAAGAGGAGCATGTGTGTAGCAATAACAGAACCTATTAGAATCAAAAGAGAACTTGGCATTGGCACACTGACTGAGAGGAGCGTTCTGTGAGCGCGCTTTGAGTGTGTGCGCACATAAACCCGTTGGCTTTCCAGTAGCTAACTGGATAACACTTAAAAACGCATGCAAATACTTTCATGATAATGCATCGAGTCAGTGATATTTCCACCAACTGTCCCTGGACTTGATTGGAATATTTTCCAAAAGGCTCGAGTCCATGTCAAGTCCGAGTAAAAATGCATCCGACTCTGTGACAAGTCAGAGTCCGCTAAAAGCGCTGTTTAGTGCTTGTGTGGCGGAGTAAATGCATTTTCTTCAGTGAGCTCACACAGCACGGCAGTTTGAACTTCTTGTTTCGCTCTGCTTTTGGCACATAAAAATTATATCGAACATTTATCGAACTATTCATATAGTTTTATCAAGGAAAATTATATTGCAATAATTATCGTTATCAAATTATCGCTCAGCCTTATTTACAGATAATGTACTCACCCCCTTGTCATTCAAGATGTCCATGTCTTTCTTTCTTCAGTCGTAAAGAAATTGTTTTTTGTGGAAAACATTTCAGGATTTTTCTCCATGTAATGGACTGATATGGTGCCCTCAAATTTGAACTTCCAAAATACAGTTTAAATGCAGCTTCAAAGACCTCTAAAACCAACTGACGAAGAAGGGTCTTATCTAGCGAAACAGTACTTCTCATTTTCTCCTCCAACTTGAAAATCGTCCTACGTCACTGTTTTTACCTTTTTTGTAAAGGGTGTTTGATCTTCTTTGCATGTTCACTTTGTAAACTCTGGGTCGGTATTTCTGCAGTGATGTAGGATGATTTCGAAGTTGGAGGAGAAAATAAGATGAGAGTTTTTAGACGTACCCTAACTGTAATGACCCAGGAAAAAAACTAAGTTCACACACAGCTAGATGAGACAAGTGTTTAAGGTTAAAAAGTATATCGAAGTATATTTTAAAAATAAAAATAACCAATCGTTTTGCTAGATAAAACACTTCTTCCTCTGGGATCATTTACAGCCCTTTGAAGCTGCATTTAAACTACATTTTGGACGTTCAAATTTAGGGTCACTGTACAAACGGTTTGCGTGCGCAGCCCCTTTAAGAGCCCTATTGAGAGCGCATAACTAGCGCCTATTTACATGCACGTCATGTATATTTACAGTGAGATTTAGTACCGCTTTACTTATACCGTTCTCATGTTTAGGTAGAGATAATTGCCGTTTCTAGTTCATAGGTCTATTGTGTATTGCAAGCATAAGTGTGTGGATGAAGATTACATGGTTAAATGGCCGTGGTTAAATGGCCGATGCGGATGCTAATTTGCCAATTCATTAAGCTGTAGTCTTTCACTTCTTTTCATTAATATTGATAACAGTGTTAGCTGCTATTGGAATGTCAAATTATTGGATTTGATCTCTATATTATTTACTTTGTTGTTTGTTATCTCTGTACAGACCACACCTATTACATGCTTGATGGTACAGTAAAGAAAGTAAAGGAAAGAACTGTTGTGGACTGATTTCCTGGGTTCTGACCAGCCCACCAGGGCGAGTGATCCTTCCTACAGTCTTTTAAAAAGAACTGAAGACCAATTCCGAATCCTATAGTCACCGTAGAAGTCCATTACATGGAGAGAAATCCTGAAATGTTTTCCTCAAAAAGCATAATTTCTTTTTAGAAATTAGATTAGATTAGATTGTGAATACATCAGCTTTAAATATGTGGAGCAACATTTCAAGAGTTAAAGAAAGCATTAATGCCTTTTTTCCAGACAAAGGGAATTTCCACAAATCCAGCACAGCACTGAAATCAGCAGTGGGTCTTATATTCTGGAAAACGAATCTCAAGCCTAGTTCAGACTATGCAACTTTTACTGTCTTGGCATCAGGTGTTTACATTT
Source organism: Labeo rohita (assembly GCF_022985175.1). Classification (NCBI taxonomy): domain Eukaryota; kingdom Metazoa; phylum Chordata; class Actinopteri; order Cypriniformes; family Cyprinidae; genus Labeo; species Labeo rohita. Next base: position 34,181 of record NW_026129544.1, on the reverse strand, counting down.
ATACTGGGTCCACATCAGATGTGACCTGGCGATGTGACAAAATACTATAGAACTTATTATAATCAGTGATGCTGTCTACACTGCCTGTGGTACGACACTACAAGCAGAATGCACTGTGCTGCATTTTACTTTTTCTTAAGTTGCTTATTAGCATGCATATTACTACAATATAAGCTATTTATTAGTACTAACTGCACATATTAATGCCTTATTCTACATGACTTAACATCCCTAAAACCCAATACCTAAACTTAACAACTACCTTACTAGCTATTAATAAGGAGCAAATTAGGAATTTATGAATCGTAGTGAAAAAACAGTGTTACTTTTAAAAGTAATGCATTACAATAAGTTACTTCTAATTATTTTACTGTTTACTTTTTATGGAAAGTAATGCGTTATTTTACTTTTGCATTACTTTTTAAATGGGGGCAGGACTTGCTTGTTATTTTTTAATATAAAAAGTTCTATTTTTGGCAAATGTAAAAGCCTTTTCACACCAAAAGCCTAACTCCTACCCAATACCTAAATTTAACAATAAATAAAACTAACTATTAATTTAAAAAGCAACTCTTATCAATAAAAAATTAATGAATTGTAGGAATGAATCATAGTTACACTGTGAATAAATGTTCCCTGTTCTAAAGTGTTACCAGTTATCTTAATGAAAAAAAAAGTTCTGTCTGATCAGTGCCTTAGATTTTGCTTTTATCACTTCTTAGTTTTTTGTTGAGCAATTTATAACCGTAAGTGGTTGATATGGGTCACTCTATAATTGTGAGTACATCTCATGTCTGTGAAGTATATTTTTTATATATTTTCATCAATATAAAGCCCAGATACTTAATTTTCTAGTACACAATTGTATTTTTCCAGTCAATCAGTTGTTAAAAAAGCCATGTTTTTTGTTCAAAAATAATGTCCACAAACAGCCCTGCTATTCAGCTTTTCGATTTTGTAAAGTTGCTCTTTCTACTCTGCATTTAAGCATGAAAAATTGATTTTATAATTTTACCTTCAGTTAGATAAGGTTATCAAGACATGTGGGTGTGCGCTTCAAATATAACTGTTTATTTTGATGTAACTTGTTTTATTTGTGTCTGAAAAACTATTGTCAACTAAGTTACCAACTAGAATCCCTCCCTTCTTTTTCTTCACATTGTAAAATTCTAAATGTACCCCTAATTATAGAATGACCCATATAGACTATGATTATATGGGGTCGGTTGCACCATCGGTCAATACACTACAAGTTAAATTTACTAGTGTAAATGGGCATGTTACATTTTATGCACTATGAATTAAGTGTGGAGCTTAATATTTACAGAAACCTCTGTTCTAGAGAAATGGACTGTACCATTTTGTGGTAATGCAAATGGAATGTCTTAAATGTTATAGTCTAAATGGTACAGTTTTCTGAGCATCACTCTGTTACTGTAATGGAGTGAGGGAGACGTGAAGCGAGCAGATCCAAATGCAAGCTTTTATTAAATAGCAAAGGAAAGACATGGTCACAAACAGGCAGGGTTGAACAATAGCCGACAGGTACAGTGAAGGCGAGACCTGAAAGTAGTCCGTGAAGCAGGCGAGGGTCGATGAACGGCAAATGTAGACCAAGGGGCTAGGCAAAAGGGTAATCCGAAAAATGAGCAAGAGGTCCACAAGGCAGGAGGTGAGACATACAAAACAAAATGACCAGGAACTAAGGAACACAATGCGATACAATGAACCAAAACACCACAATACTTGGTGAGATACAAGGGGAAGTCCAAGGCTTATGTAGAGCGTCTGATTGGATACAGGTTTTAGAGCAATCAGTGCAATGGGTAATGGGAAAATGTAGTCCGGGGTGTGATGCAACAGTCTGTGTAGAGTGAAATGTTAATAAAATGCATGGCGACCTCTGGTGGTGGGCAGACCAGACAGGATTCATAACAGTTACTAATCCCAGATTTTATTTATATTATATTTATGAAATTTGTGATCACATTAGTGTGATAATTCTAGGCTGGTTCATGAAGCCGTACGATTAGAACTTATTAGTGATTAGAATGTATAGACATCATACAGCGCTATTGTGGCTGTGTTGTGTCACGTGACAAGCATGACTCGTCACCATGGAAACAATAAGGCGATACATTCTAAAATAACAGTCTCCTTAAAAAAAAAACACCCTGGGGGCTTAACTAGAATATTGTAAAGTTGTGTATGAAAGGGTTAGCAGTTATGTCAGCAATAAAAATCAGGCAGATAAACTAAAACTTGTGACTTCAAATCTACTACTGTTTACATATTTAAGGGCTACTTATTGGATCAATAAAGGCTACTTATTGGATCAATTATTTAAAGCAGGGGTTGTCAACTCCAAACGCTTTAATGGAGCTTTGATTACATGCAACTAAATAAGATTGGGTTTCAGGCTTTAATTAAAAACAGCTGGTCCAACCCTATCCTGATCTGTATTATGCATTTCAACTCTAGTCCTGGAAGAGCATCATTGCTCATTTGTGTTCATAGGTACTTCAGGACCAGGTGTCACACACAGACGAAGGCAGAGACGGAGGTAAGTAACCTGTTTATTAAACAGGTTGTCAAACAGTATTCAGTAGTATGGTTGGTAAGAGATCTTATCTGAGCAGTTCATGTAAACGGGTAAGCAAATCCAAGGGAGCAGACGAGAGAATCAGAGTCCATAGAAGTAAGGAGGATCAGTGAGCGCGAGGGATGTGATCTGTAGACCAGACAATGAGTGACTGAACAGTCCATGTATTTATAGGGGTGTGGTAATTGGAATCAGGTGCGCAGTCAATACGGGGGTGTGGTCTGAGTGGGTGACTGAGGTAGAACTCTGACACCAGGGTTGTGAAACAGTGATTTAAGCTATCTGCCTACAGCAGGGATCTCTAGCCCCGATCCTGGAGAGCTAAACTCTTAATCATAAGAGAAAATAGAGAAGAAACTATTTTGTCTAAATGGTTCCATAAAGAACCTTTAACATCTGAAGAACCTTACAGAACCTTTAACCTTTAATTAAATGGTTCTTTGTGGAACCAAAAATGGTTCTTGTATGGCATCGCTGTGAAGAACCTTTTAAAGCATCTTTATTTTTAAGAGTGTACTTTCCTGCAAATGTCAGATCCAATCCCAAACACACTTTTAATTATCAAGTAGCCTTTGGGTGTGTTTGATTTGGTTTTGAAGCTGAAATCTGCAGGACTGAAGCTCTCCAGGAGCAAAGTTGGAGACCCTTGGTCTATCCTAAGCACTTTTAACTGTCAGAAACAGAGTTGTAGCAAGTGTCAATATGTCCTGCTTTATGCACTGCTGCTTTACACTAATATATGTCTTGAATGAATAACAAATACCCTTTATCTTAAATACCCTTTTATACCCTGCCTATAGCAGGGATCTCAAACCCTGATCCTGGAGAGCTACACTCTTAAACATAAAGGTGCTTCACGATGCCATAGAAAAAACTTTTTTGTCTAAATGGTTCCATAAAGAACCTTTAACATCTGAAGAACCTTACAGTTTCCTTTAAAAGAACCTTTAACCTTTAATTAAATGGTTCTTTGTGGAACCAAAAATGGTTCTTGTATGGCATCGCTGTGAAGAACATTTTAAAGCACCTTTATTTTTAAGAGTGTACTTTCCTGCAAATGTCAGATCCAATCCCAAACACACCTTTAATTATCAAGTAGCCTTTGGGTGTGTTTGATTGGTTTTGAAGCTGAAATCTGCAGGACTGAAGCTCTCCAGGAGCAAAGTTGGAGACCCTTGGTCTATCCTAAGCACTTTTAACTGTCAGAAACAGAGTTGTAGCAAGTGTCAATATGTCCTGCTTTATGCACTGCTGCTTTACACTAATATATATGTCTTGAATGAATAACAAATACCCTTTATCTTTTGAGGTCAAATGGATAAATTTGCTGTGATTAAGCAGTATAAGTGTGCCAAATTATGGGGGATTTTTGTGCATAAACAGCAAAGGTGAAAAACTGAAATGTATTATTCATGCCTAAAATGTAAACACATTTGTGAATTCCATTTTTTTTTTTTTGTCCTTATTGAATTCCTGTATTGTTGATTGTATTAATATTTTAAATCAGGAAGCAAACAACTTAAAATGTTTTACAGCTGTGTGTAAATTAGTAATGTCCTATTTATATTTGTATCTTTTCTTTTAGTTTTTATTTTTATTCTTAAAACTTAAACACGGAAGTAAGCCTATGTGTGACACTTCCAGTTATAGTAAAACTATTTGCACTACAAAACCAGTGTCCACAATGAAGTTAATGCAGTAAAGTAATATGTTAAGACACACCAATCTGCACTATTAGATGCACTGTTTTGTACATCTAAGAATAGCTGTTCATACAAACATCCAGTTGATTCTCATGCAAATAAAGCACTTTTTTTTTTTAAAAAAAAAAAAAAAACCTTCTCTGCTTTGTCGTTTGTTTTTTTTTTTTGTTTTGTTTTTTTTCAATGTCACATTGAACCTCATGTGGATGAAAATAAAATGTGATGGATAGACTTTGAGTCCTACGGCATATAATTTAAGAACTTACAACCTTTAAAATGGTTTTGGAGTTTTTCAACAAAGACATTTTGACGTGATATATGATATGCATCTTCATATTTGACCCTGGACCACGAATTTTAGATTTATACATCTCAAAGCTGAATAAATAAACTTTACATTGATGTATGGTTAGGATTGCTAGGACAGGACAATATTTGGTCATAACACAACTATTTGAAAATCTGGAATCTGAGGGTGCAAAAAAAAAAAAAAAAATCCCAAATAGTGAGAAAAACACCTTTAAAGTTGTCCAAATGAAGTTCAAAATCAAAAATTAAGTTTTGATATATTTATGGTAGGAAACTTTCAAAATATCTTCATTGAACATGATCTTGACTTAATATCCTATGATTTTTGCCATTTTAAAAGCATGCTAATTTGCATGGTCAACAAGAAGTCAATGCCAGCTTAACTTTCTAAAGACTAACACTGTAGTCTGTCTGGTGAAATCACACTTCATCTGAATCAGAATCAGAAAGAGCTTTATTGCCAGGTATGTTTATACATATGAGGAATTTGTTTTGGTGACAGACGCTTCTACAGAACAACAGAATGACAGTGACAAGACAAGACACTGATAATTTAAAATAATAAAATTAGAATAAGTAAATGTGGGATAATTTATGAACATAAGCAACAACACAAAATGCAACACAATTGTTTTTACAGTGCCTTTTCACAAACTATGAAGATCTGTTTCACACAGTCAACAAGCATCAAGTTTTTTTAAAAATATAGATTAAAAAATAATGCACAACTGCAGTGCTATGTTTGAGTTTTTTCTTTGTGTCATTTACATTACAAAACTAGTACACACTTTTTTTACGGGCTTATCTAATGTATCTACTGAAGAAGTGTTGCAAAGTTGACATCCTTCTCTTATCTGATCTCCAGTTTGTTTGCTATTAAAGCAAAAGAAGCTGTCAAATGTGAAGTCTGTCTGACGTAATCATACTTCAACTGACCATAAAGAAACATAATAAACGGAGACTGTGCTGAAGTCTGTACTGCTCAAACAGTTCAGCAATGTTACTGTTCAACAAAAATTGCATTTCTAATCAGCCCCTACAAACTGTTCTCATTCCAGTCCAGGCTATAAATATATTAGCAACAAACATCACTGGACTAGAGAGCTGCATCATGTGACTGTGATCCAAAGATATCTGTGTGTGGCAGGGGTGGATCTAGAAAATAATTTTTAGGGTGGCAAAGGGGTGGCATGGGGTCTATGAGGGGTGGCAACACCAAAGAAAGCCCCCATGGGTAGTTTTTGGGGATTTATAGTCTGACATACACAGTTGTGTTCACAAATATTGCATTACCATTAAGTAATCATATACTGTTTAAAATGAAAAATAAATAACAACATTTCAATGTCCATCATTGCACCAAGTCAATAAACAATATATATATATATATATATATATATATATAAAAACTTCAACAGGTTGCACAGTGAATGTTTCTGATCTTGTATCACTAAAGATGACATGCGATTCTATTAAATTACTACTTAGATGGTATAAATCACGTTTTAGTGCAAGTTTAAGATGTTAATGTTGATGATTTAATGTTAATTTCCTAACATTAGAAAGAAATATTATAATGTCAAAGCACTGAAACTGGATCAGTTTGGGAAACAATGGTTGATTTTCTGTTATTAACAGAGGTGGGAATGTCTGTAATCACTCATAACACACTATCAGCCATAAAAACAGCAATAGCAACACCCCAGCAACTGCATAGCAAGAGCCTAGCAACCACCCAGAATATCCTAGCAACCAACTAGCAACACTTTAGCAAACATCTTGAACATCTAACTGACCAAACTATTTATGTTTTTAAACAAGTCTTAAGACAAGCCAGCATACATTTGTCTTTCAAATGTTTCAATCTAGTTATTACAGGTATTCTTAAATGATTACACACAATTCAAATACAGCGATGACTCTCCTGCCCAATGAACACTCGTGAGATCAATAACACTAACAAAAAACTCTTATTAGGAATTAATTTGCAACTCAATGTCTATTACAGTATACAACATAAATTAAATTACAGATTGCTAATTCAGCAATTAACTTTTGGGAAAAAAATATTTTCATTTTATTACTGTAAAGTAATCTTGCAGATGAAAAGCACGGAAAAGTTCAAATAACAAAGAACTGTATATGAACCTGGTTTGCACCACAATACAGTACAGTACAAAATAAAATTAAAAAATTAAATTCAGCATCCTCTGCACATTTGACAAACTTTCATTATAGTATGCAGTACTATTTGGTCTCCTGACACAAGACTATATCTCTGGGTAGTCATTTCTCAGTTCTGCACAAATGCAGTACACATAAAAAATGGTTACAAATAAAATTTGACAGTCACACTGAATGTATACAACATGTACTACAGTTTACTGTACATATAGAACAGTGAAATAGTTCCACTCATCTAATATACTGGTACTGTACTATAATTATACTGTATGTGTAAGTATAACACCCAAATGATTCGTTCATTTCTCTCCTCTCTCCATTGTTGGATGCAGAGATTCTGATTGGTGTGTCATCAGTTTTGCTACTTAATGTTTAACTTACTCATTGTTAAACTTTTTGAGAAATGTGTTTTTAGCACTGAATGAATGATTTGGGACTATAAGTCAACTAACATCAGTTACATAATGTTAACAATCGAGAAACTGCAATACGATCAGATGCTCACCTAACTCTGCTACTAGTTTCTGTGATCGGCATCTTCTTATTGATTTCATGCTATTATTGTTTCGTCGAATACGGCAAAAAATACCTATATCCATGATTAAAGTGGTGCGAGCGGTCAGAGAATCGGATCACCAAACAATTACGCGATGAATCTCAGACATTTCCGGACGGGATTAGATTTCTCAGAGGACTTCAGAGTTAGCCGAGAAGCAGTAATTATCTGATACACGAACAAATGTAAAAACAATTCGTTAATGAACTGGGACGCGCTTTGTGTTTTTGACTCAAAACGAACCGGTTCATAAGAGTCATTTGTTACACGGCTCGCGCTGCATGCGGGTGCAACTACGGCGCACATTTTATTGAAAGACGTGTTTTTGCCATTATTTTGCGTTACGCTGTCATCGCTGCGTCTGAAAAGTAGCACATGAAACACTGCTTACATTTATATTTTATTCTGTGATAATTCTGGGGTGGCAGGTAGGGTGGCACAGCTTTTTCTTAGGGTGGCAGTTGCCACCCCGTGCCACCCCGGTAGATCCGCCACTGGTGTGTGGACATGATTTGTTTGTATAATATCATTCTCCTCTTCCATTACAGTCATCACCACACACTGATCCTGAGCTTCACTCCACTTTAAATGTCGTCATCCGACCTAACAAAAATACAGCATATAATATAACATTTCATGTCAAACACAATGATATAATGATACAAGTATACATTTCAAATAATAAAATTATAATCACATTTCTAGCTCATGTTTCTGTCATACAGTAGGCTTATATACTGTCAAACCTTGTACATTTTAAAATGTCTTTAAAAAGAGATTTAAAAAAACGACATTTAATGCAACATTGTTGAATATTTAGAACTCACCATTTGACAATTTCTTTAAGAAGAGCAGGAGAAAAATCAGATAGAAAACTACATGCAGAACTACAGTCATTACCAATCCTGCCATAAAAGGAGTTTCATTGTCAGGAAATTAACCCCAGCAAGAAAACCACAATGAAAACCACAATGCCATTTTAAAATAGGACATTTAAAGCAACAGTGTTGAATATTTAGAGCTCACCATATAACAAGTCATCAAACATTTGCACTGCAATAAATTAATAAATTACAATAAAATTAAATGTTTTACAGTAATACTTTTTATCTGAGTCAAGAAATTTTAATTAATAGCTTGTGACCAGCAACATCAGTATTGTGTTCTCTTTCTACCCACTGTGTGACTTGTATTAAGTTTCATCTGTTAATACAGAAGCAGAAATGCCACTTTTTACTAAGGACTGTATTTTTGGTAATATTTACCCCATTCTACTGAAACCGGTTTGATCCCAATTACATCTAAGAAGTATGGAGAAAAGCCTTATATGTATGAACAACAGATTTTTTTTTTAAAGATGTTTTAATGTTAATGTTGTTGCTGATGTGTCACTTTTTAGATGTAAACCCAGAAACATTAAAATAATATTTCAACATTTCTGAATGTGTCCTTAATGGGGTTACATTTTCAACTCATCAGTATTTATTTTTCACCTTATGATGACCTCCTCAATTTATGTTACGCTCACACTCACAAAGAGTAATTAAAGTGATCTGATCAGAACTTATTCTTCTTTGGGTTTATTTTCTTGCAGATTTCAGCTCCAACCCTAATCAAACACCCTGAACATGTTCATCAAGGTTATTAGGATCACTAGAAAGTTACAGGCAGGAAAATAGCTCTCACTGGCAAGAGTTGAAAACCTTTGATATATACAGAGGAGCCTGGAGAAGTGGGTGTACAGTAAATCAGCACCCTGAACACGGCATGTTTTCTGTCTCCCTCATCTGTCACACCTGATTCAACTCTTCAGCCCATTAGAAGTGAAAGCAAGACCTGAAATGGTTGTGTCAGATATAAGACCTATAAAATGTGCAGTGTTGGGGGTGCTCGCAGGACTGGTTTGAAAAACACTGCTCTAAATAAGAAACTAAATCTGCCAGCAGGTGGCGGTAAATGTCTTAATAAGTCATTCACGATTAATTTAAAACGCATTCACTAAACTAAACACCAGTTCTGCTATTGCTTCAAAGCCTATATAATATATAATGTTTAAAATACAACACTATATCAACTTCTTATTTGCTGAACTGAAAAAATCAGCACTTGTGTCATATTGCTCTTGTCTGTGTGATATCCTGTGATACGTGATATAATGTGAGACAAAACATACAGGAGCATTTTTTGCACCAATATCTTGAATTGTTTTTATTATTATTATTTTATTATTTGGTTTTTATTTTGAATTTTAAGAGTTTAATCAATTAATTTAAATGAAAATAAAAATGTATTTGGGGTGAAATATGTTTTTTTTTTTTTTTCTCACAGTTACATTCGGTACCACAAATAGTGTCATAATGTATGGTACACAATTTAATACTTTTTTGTAATCATTTTTGTGCATTATTTTTATGAAAATTAGGAGGGGTTTTAATGTGACTAACTGTCATAAAAATATTTTGTATGAAAATGTAGTATGAATTACATTCGTGTGAAAATATACCCTTTTTGACAGTCTTTGTGAGATTCACTGATTTCAGTGATTTATTTTGAGGTTTGCTGGGGATGTAAAACACACTGAGGTTCCTGGTGGAAAGTGAACAGATTATTTTCAGTATGGATGAAACTGATCTGAACTGCTGTTGTCACCAGGAGCACAGAAAGCCACTGAGAAGACTGACATTTGGGGTGTTGTTATAATCTGCAAATGTAAATATAGATATGCTCTGAATATATGACTCAATGTTAAAAAAGACAGAGATTCAAAGCAATATTTTTATTTTACAGAACAACAGAATAGTGACAAGACAAGACACATAATAATAATACATTTTATTTATAACGCACTTTATATTCACACAGAATCCCAAAGTGCTACAAGGTAACAAGCAAATAAAAATAAAATCATTTAAAAGCTAACTACAAAACTAGTACACACTATTTTATGGGCTTATCTAATGTATCCGCTGAAGAAGTGTTGTAAAGTTGACATCCTTCTCTTATCTGATCTTCATTTTGTTTGCTATTAAAGCAAAAGAAGCTGTCAAATGTGAAGTCTGTCTGACGTAGTCATATTTCAACTGACCATAAAGAAGCATAATAAACGGAGACTGTGCTGAAGTATTAAATTAGAAGTGACTCATAAACAAACATTACAAACAAATGAGGGCAAAAAAAAAAAAAAAAAAAAAAAAAAAACAACCAAAAAAAAAAAACAACCAGAGATCACTGATGGTTGAAGTAACAAAAACAACTGAAAAGAGAGAAAATCTGTAATTCTTCGCAGAATGAAGAGTGTAAAACAAGTAGTTCATTCTGTTAAAATGAACCAGAATGAAAAATGAAGAATGAAAAAAGACAAGTGACAAGTGTGTATGAAAAAGCTTAATCAGAATTACATGCTACAAATATACAAGCATAAACCCAGATCATCTGCTTCTCAAACAGTTCAGCAATGTTGCTGTTCAACAAAATTTACATTTCTAATCAGCCCCTACAAACTGTTCTCATCCCAGTCCAGTCTATAATTATATATATTGTTTGTATAATATCATTCTCCTCTTCCATTACAGTCATCACCACACACTGATCCTGAGCTTCACTCCACTTTAAATGTTGTCATCCGACCTAACAAAACTACAGCATATAATATAACATTTCATGTCAAACACAATGATATAATGATAAAAGTATACATTTCAAATAATAAAATTATAATCACATTTCTAGCTCATGTTTCTGTCATACAGTAGGCTTATCTACTGTCAAACCTTGTACATTTTAAAATGTCTTTAAAAAGAGTTTTAAAAAACAAGACATTTAATGCAACATTGTTGAATATTTAGAACTCACCATTTGACGATTTCGTTAAGAAGAGCAGGAGAAAAATCAGATAGAGAACTACATGCAGAACTACAGTCATTACCAATCCTTCCATAAAAGGAGTCATTGTCAGGAAATTAACCACATGCAGCAAAACCACAATGAAAACCACAATGCCATTTAAAAATAGGACATTTAAAGCAACAGTGTTGAATATTTAGAGCTCACCATATAACAATTTCTATAACAAGTCATCAAACATTTGCACTGCAATAAATTAATACATTACAATAAAATTAAATGTTTTACAGTAATACTTTTTATCTGAGTCAAGAAATTGTAATTAAAAGTTTGTGACCAGCAACATCAGTATTGTGTTCTCTTTCTACCCACTGTGTGACTTGTATTAAGTTTCATCTGTTAATACAGAAGCAGAAATGCCACTTTTCACTAAGGATTGTATTTTTGGTGATATTTACCCCATTCTACTGAAACTGGTTCTGTCAGACTGCTGTGAATGACAAAACAGTCATAAGATCCTTTGTGGTTTCTGTCAATCTTCACACTGGCTCTCATCTGATAGGTCTCATCATTATTTGGTCTGACTCCACATGATATTTGGTTCTCAAGTAGAGTTCTGTACAATCTGATGTTCATCTTAATATCTCTGGGGTAGAAACCAGTGTCCAGACAGGTCAGATTCAACAAACACCCAAACATCTGGTGAAACCTGGAGCAGCAGAATTCATATTAAAAATAAAAGTTTACAAAAAATTTGGTTTTGTGAGAAAAGCCTTATATGTATGAACAAAAGATGTGTTAATGTGAAGGTTGCTGATGTGTCACTTTTTAGATGCAAACCCAGAAAGTTAAATCAAACATTAAAAATAATATTTCAACATTTCTGAATGTGTCCTTAATGGGGTTACATTTTCAACTCATCAGTATTTATTTTTCACTTTATGATGACCTCCTCAATTTATGTTACGCTCACACTCACAAAGAGTAATTAAAGTGATCTGATCTGAACTTATTATTCTTTGGGTTGTTAAATGTGATCTATTTTCTTGCAGATTTCAGCTCCAACCCTAATCAAACACACCTGAAGGTGTTCATCAAGGTTATTAGGATCACTAGAAAGTTACAGGCAGGAAAATAGCTCTCGCTGGCAAGAGTTGAAAACCTTTGATATATACAGAGGAGCCTGGAGAAGTGGGTGTACAGTAAATCAGCACCCTGAACACTGCATGTTTTCTGTCTCCCTCATCTGTCACACCTGATTTTACTCTTCAGCTCATTAGAAGTGAAAGCAAGACCTGAAATGGTTGTGTCAGATATGAGACCTATAAAATGTGCAGTGTTGGGGGTGCTCGCAGGACTGGTTTGAAAAACACTGCTCTAAATAAGAAACTAAATCTGCCAGCAGGTGGCGGTAAATGTCTTAATAAGTCATTCACGATTAATTTAAACGCATTCACTAAACTAAACACTGCTGTGTTGCTCAGAGACGAGCAACAGTTCTGCAGTGGCTTCAAAGGTAATTTGTTCTCTCCAAACTGAGCAAAAACACATAATATCCTCCTGACTACCAGCTATTGAGTTTTGTCCTCTGTAGAGGACGTTAGTTTTTAGTGATTTCTCTGAGATCTTACATGTCACAGTGTTAAATATGGATGTCCTGTACAGAGCACAATCAGGGCTTTTCAGAGATACCAAATGTTTGGAAGTTTCACCATTACCACTCCCTCTCCTTGGCCTTTAAAAATGGTTGACATTAATTTGGTGATCAAATTTAATACCCTTATGGAAATATGATAATATTTTGTAATGATCATTTAAATCTGACCAATTTTCAAGTTGTTTGTCATGAAACAACATCTCAAGAAAATGTTATGGGGTTTCAATTCAAAATATGACTTTTTGTTATAAAACAGGACATCAGTTTCTTATATGTCCACTGTAGAGGACACTGGGACTTAAAGCATGTTTATTACCCATTTTGGGAGACACAACAAGTGAATAGGGAAAGAAATTATATTTCAATATTGCTATGAAATATTTGATATTATTATAAAAATGTTGCAAATTATTGCTCCCATTATTACACTTATTTTTGCATTATATGATGCCCAAAAAACACATTAATGTGCAAATTAGATACAGTTTATAGATACATTGTTTATAATGGGAGAATTGGGAGAAGCCATTTATGGCCATATTACACACATTTTGCATAGAGGAAAATGGTATATTCTGTTATATCTTTCATAACATAGTTGAGAATCATCTTCATATAAAGTTTGGTATAAATAATTTAATTTGATTTGTGATTAAAACCAAATCCCACTGTTTTTGAGATCGGGAAAAAATCATCACTTGTGTCACCTGTGTGATATCCTGTGATCTAATGTGAGACAAAACATACAGGGGGATTTTTTTGCACCAGTATCTAGATTTTTTTTTTTTTTTTTTTTTATTATTATTATTTTAATATTTAGTTTTTATTGTGAATTGAATTTTGAATTAAGAGATTAATTAATTAATTTAAATGAAAATGAAAAATGTATTTGGGGTGGATTTCCCACCCCCCCCACACAATTATATTCCGTATCACAAATAGTGTCATGATGTGCATTATGAAAATTTATGAAAATTAGGAGGGGTTTTAATGTGACTAACTGCTATGAAAATATTTTGTATGAAAATGTAGTATGAATTACATGAGATTCACTGATTTCAGTGAGTTATTTTGAGGTTTGCTGGGGATGTGAAACACAATGAGGTTCCTGGTGGAAAGTGAACAGATTATTTTCAGTATGGATGAAACTGATCTGAACTGCTGTTGTCAGCAGGAGCACAGAAAGTCACTGAGAAGACCGACATTTTGGATTGTATTGTTATAATCTGCAAATGTAAATATAGATATGCTCTGAATATATGACTCAATGTTTAAAAAAGACAGATTCAAAGCAATATATTTTTATACACGTTTTTATATAACCTGCATTTTTACGATAATGTTCAAAAGCAAATGTCAATAAAAGATTTATGTAACATTAGATGTTCCTTACATGTTTATTGGTGAAGGAAATGCGCCTTTAAGCGCATTTGATGTGCGCATGCCCATTGCCATAGCAATCATGGTCGACTTGGCTCTGTATTTACTTTGTATGCATGCACGTGTGTTGTTTGCAAACACCGTTTGGTACTATTTCGACGTGGTCTGTGCAGTTTCCTGTAAACTTTTTGACGTTCTGTCTCATTGTACAGTTTGCATACATGCACTACGTTTATTCCGGTAAGTCATTCATATATATTAATGTTTTGTTCTGGCGGGTGGACTAAAGTTTGTTAATTCTGTTGTTTTGATTGTTTTGTTTTTTTTTTTTTCTTGCGGGTGTTGTTAGAAGTCATGGTGCCATTACGCAGTAATTGTGATTTGAGTATGAGTATTGTTAAACGGCAAACTGGCTAAAATAGTGATGGAGACTCGACTCTAAAAGAGTCTGTTCCTCCAGTCTGAACAGAGTGCGGTAAAGTTGGTTTTATTTTGGACATTCGTTAGACATTCACACAGCAAATTAAGGGACTGTCTCAAAAGTGCATAAAATAATAAAAAAAGGTATGCATTCCAAGATTCCAAAACATCCAAAGTATCAAACTAATAAAATGTAAAGGTGTGAATTACATGGAAATGCATTAATACATAATTGTAAGCTGTGAATGTGATTTTGAATATGAACTGTTACATTTTTATTACATAGTACTCCAACATTTTCCTTTAAATGATAGAAACGGGTGTTGTTATGACACCTGTACTACATTCAGTAACAGTTCTAACACATTATACGCAACTTGGATTTTGGAAAAGTCATTTTGTGTATTTTTATTGATTTATTGAAATCTACAAATCTATATAACTTCCTGGTCATGTGACCCAATGATGTCACACCAGCTTTAAAATATTCACACAATCTTGACACACATCTTACACCACTTGGAATTTTGAAAAATTATTTTGTTTATTTTTAACGAATTTTTCAAATATTAAAATCTATATAATTTCCTGGTCATGTGACCTGATGATGTCACACCAGCTGTAATATCTTCACACAATCTTGACACACATCTTACACCACTTGGATTTTGGAAATATGATTTTGTGTATTTTTTATTAATTTTTCAAATATTCAAATCTATTTAACTTCCTGGTCATGTGACCTGATGATGTCACACCAGTTGTAATATCTTCACACAATCTTGACACACATTATGCCTTTATAATAATAATAAATAATAATAAATTGGATAAAGAACTGTATGAATGAGCTGTCATCTATATGGAATTTGATCCCTAATGTTATTATTAGGGAAAGTGAAAAGGAAAGTGATATTTATTTTATAAACCTTTTTTTCCTGCTAGCTCAAAAAATGTTGCAGCTTAACTTAAACTTTATGTAATTTAATTACATACAAATTTTCCATGCATTTAGATTACATAGTTTTAATATAAACAAATCAATAAACTTAATGTGATTCATATGTGAATGAAACAGGTAAAGTTGATGTAATAGTTCCCAGTGTTAAACAAACCCTGCTCAGTGTTCATGTGTTTCCACACTACAGAGTGTTCAGGTAGCATTGACACAGTGTTGGAGTTAAGGAGATCATTATGTCATGATTGACCAATAATGATCAACACCTGCTGTTTACAAGCAGAATCACAGAAGAAAAGAGAAACACAAGAATCAGACACAGCCAAAGATAAAATGAACTTAAATAAATAAAGACATCAAATCTCTGATTAAACAACTTCACAAACAACATTACCGTTTGACTTGATTTCTGTCGTATATCCACAAATATTATTTGAGAACGTCTAAACAGAGCTTTAGATGTTTTATTTACAAAAAAAAAAAAGTGTTTTATTTGACCTCACCGTCATGGCGATCAGGGTTTATTTCAGTTGGGCTCTTGAGCCTTGTTTTTTTTTTTTGGCTGCTGTAATTGTGTTTGTAGAGCACTTTTTTATAGCAAAAAGAAGCTAAGAAAAAATTCTGGTTAGACATTTCTTGGTTAATTTTTATTGACCGTGTACTAATCATCATCCAGTGGCCTAATTCACCAATCACATGGAGTTTTAAGAAATTTTCAATAGCTGTATGAATTTTTATGGATGTCCATTTTATGCACAAAAGCTTAAAATCTACAGCATCAGTTTGACACACACAGACATCAAGAATCAGCATATGAATCTCAACAATGGTGACATTCAACAGCTGTATGCTGGGTAGCAGCAGAGTACAAACCTCACCCATGACTCCCAGCCTGCAGCTGTTGAATGTCACCATTGTTGAGATTCATATGCTGATACTTGCTGTCTGTGGTCTTTCTGTTGCTGCAGATGAAAACATTTTGTGCATAAAGTGACTTATATTTATTCATATTATTTGACTTACACAATACAGCTAGATATGAGACTATAAATACTGCTTAAGCAATACAACATCCATATACTCAGAAATTGAATTTCATCTATCTTTCTTTCTCTTGGCTTCACTAAATGTGCTTTCTATAAATAAACAATTAAAGCAACAAGCACATTACAAACACCAACATATCAAGGTTCAAAAGCCCAACAAAAGGAAACACTGGTCTCCTTGATGGTGATTTCAAATGAAAAAAAAAAAAAGTTAAATCTCAATAAGGGTTTCTCAAGACCTCTGACAGAAATAAAGTCAGTCTGGTCAACAATGAGTGAAACTGGTAAAACTGTTTGTTTAATCAGATCTTGGGAGATTTAATGTCTTGTTTATTGTTTTGTTTATTTACTTGTTAATGTTATGTTTGATTTCTTCTTCAACTGTGGCTGAAGTCAGTTCTTATGTTTCTCTTTCATTCAGTGATTCTTCTTCTTAACTCCAACACTGTGTCAATGCTACTTGAACACTCTGTAGTGTGGAAACACATGAACACTGAGCAGGGTTTGTTTAACACTGGGAAATATTACATCAACTTTACCTGTTTCATTCATGTATGACTGATGTATCTGAATCACATTAAGTTTATTAATATGATTATATTAAATCTATGTAATTTAAATGGATGGAAAAATTGTATGTAATTGAATTACATAGAGTTTAAACTTAGAACGAAACACTTTTTTTGAGTGAATCTGTTCTGTTCACTACAAACTTAAAAGCAAAAAAAAAAAAAAAAGAAAAAAAGGGGACTTTGTTGAAGAACTTGACACTTCATCTGGACTGAAAGACCCTGGATTGTTAATATTGCTGTGCAGACATACACTGCTGCTCAAACATTTGGGATCAATACGATTTTTAATGGTTTTTAAATGCTCATCACGGCTGCATTTATTTGATTAAAAATACAGAAACAAACAGTAATATCGCAAAATGTTATTACAATATAAAATAAAGGTTTTTATTTTAATATACTTTAAAATATAATATATTCCTGTGATGCAAAGCTAAATTTTCAGTATCATTACTCCAGTCTCCAGTGTCACATGATCATCAGAAATCATTGTAATATGCTGATTTATTATCAGTGTTGAACAGTTGTGCTGCTTAATATTTTTTTAGAACCTGTGAGACTGTTTCTCAGGATTATTTTACTAACACTTGACTTTACAATACTGTTCAAAAGTTTGGGAAAAATATTTGGCAGCACAACTGCTTCCAACATCTTATAATAGATCAGCATATTAGAATGATTTCTGAAGGATTATGTGATACTCAAGAAGACTATTTAAGATATTTAAGCTCTTATTTAAGAGTACTTAAGATATTTTAAAGTATACTGAAATAAAAACTATTATTTTGTATTATAATGACATTTTGTAGTATTACTGTTTTTTTCTGTATTTTTTTATCAAATACATGCAGTGTGACATCTGGTTTACAACTGGTGTGACATCATCAGGTCACATGACCAGGAAGTTTTATAGATTTCAATATTTGAAAAATTCATTAAAAATACACAAAATCATATTTCCAAAATCCAAGTGGTGTAAGATGTGTGTCAAGATTGTGTGAAGATATTACAACTGGTGTGACATCATCGGGTCACATGACCAGGAAGTTAAATACATTTGAATAATTGAAAAATTCACCAAAAATACACAAAATCATTTTTCCAAAATCCAAGTCATGTATGATGTGTGTCATGATTGTGTGAAGATTTTACAACTGGTGTGACATCATCAGGTCACATGACCAGGAAGTTATATAGATTTGAATAATTGAAAAGTTCACCAAAAATACACAAAATCATATTTCCAAAATCCAAATTGTGTATGATGTGTGTCATGATTGTGTGCATATTTTACAACTAGTGTGACACCATCGGGTCACATGACCAGGAAGTTATATAGATTTCAATATTTGAAAAATTAATAAAAAATACACAAAATCATATTTCCAAATTCCAAGTGGTGTAAGATGTGTGTCAAGATTGTGTGAAGATATTACAACTGGTGTGACATCATCGGGTCACATGACCAGGAAGTTAAATAGATTTTAATATTTGAAAAATTCACCAAAAATGCACAAAATCATATTTCCAAAATCCAAATTGTGTATGATGTGTGTCAAGATTGTGTGAAGATTTTACAACTGGTGTGACATCATTGGGAAGTTAAATAGGATTTAAAATTTCAGCAATGTATAATAGATGTGTGTGTGTGTGTGTGTGTGTGTGTATATATATATATATATATTAATTTAATGCTGCATGTATGTTTAAATACATTGTAGGTGATTTGAGCCATTTAAAACAACCACAACGCAGTTTTCTCAGGCTACATATTCATAACAGATACATTAATAATTTAAAATCTACCAATCATCCTTTTCTGCAGGTAATCAATTTGCTAACATAAACTACACATGTAAAAGGATCACGGCATTAATGTTTTTTTTTATGAAAAATGCACATATGTAATCAAGGTTATAAGTGGAGTTTGCACTTTTGAGACGCTCCCTAACTTGATGTGCGCAAGTGAGGGTCGTTGTGAGGACTTTTTCACTTCAGATGCATTGAACAGTTACATCGTCGAATAATATTATTATTAATTTTGATATTGTGCTTTTAAACGTGATCTGAACGAGATACAGCATGATCCATGACTATTATTCGATTACATAAAAATTAATGCTTAAGTAAAGATCGAATGTCTAACGAATGTCCAACATAAAACCAACTTTACCGCACCATTGTGTATGATGTGTGTCATGATTGTGTGAAGATTTTACAACTGGTGTGACATCATCGGGTCACATGACCAGGAAGTTAAATAGATTTGAATATTTGAAAAATTAATTAAAAATACACAAAATCATTTTTCCAAAATCCAAGTTGTGTATGATGTGTGTCATGATTGTGTGAAGATTTTACAACTGGTGTGACATCATTGGGAAGTTAAATAGGATTTAAAATTTCAACAATGTATAATAGATGTGTGTGTGTGTGTGTATATATATATATATATATATATATATATATATATATATATATATATATATTAATTTAATGCTGCATGTATGTTTAAATACATTGTAGGTGATTTGAGCCATTTAGATAAAACAACCACAACGCAGTTTTCTCAGGCTACATATTCATAACAGATACATTAATAATTTAAAATCTACCAATCATCCTTATCTGCACGTAATCAATTTGCTAACATAAACTACACATGTAAAAGGATCACGGCATTAATGTTTTTTTTTATGAAAAATGCACATATGTAACCAAGGTTATAAGTGGAGTTTGCACTTTTGAGACGCTCCCTAACTTGACGTGCGCAAGTGAGGATCGTTTTGAGGACTTTTTCACTTCAGATGCATTAAACAGTTACATCGTCGAATAATATTAGTATTCATTTTGATATTGTGCTTTTAAACGTGATCTGAACGAGATACAGCATGATCCATGACTATTATTCGATTACATAAAAATTAATGCTTAAGTAAAGATCGAATGTCTAACGAATGTCCAACATAAAACCAACTTTACCGCACCTCTGAACAGCTCTACAGTCGGAGTCGAAAATTCCGAAATCGTTAATGTCTTCACTAATTCTCCAATCCCTATAGTGCATGACAATTAAGTGCAGTAGATCAGCTAAAGTACACACATCCTTTACTCAGAGATACTCATGTTTAAAAATACTCTGGTAAAAGTAGAAGAACTGACCAAACTTTTTTTTTTTTTTTAACTTAAGTTAAAGTATGGGCTTAGACATGTACTTAAGTAAAAAGTACCCTTTACTATTACCCGTTTTAGTGTCAAACTGGTAACTGGACCTCACATCATATTGACACATTAATACCACATAACTTGCATTTAAAATTTGTCAGCTAATGATTGTATCAAGGCTAATAAAATAAAATGTTTAAATAAATGTTTAAAACCGTAGGTGGGGACTGTGCAAAATAAGAAAAAGGCTCTCTCTTTGACTGCACCTTCACAACTATTTTTCTTTTCAGTCTTTTCATTTTTCATGGTATCTCTCTGCATCTCACTTTGGATGTGTTTGCTTTTTTTCACTTATTTTCAGACCTGTCTCCACCTTGTTGGAAAACAACCACCTCATTATATTCTATTAACAATTTTATTTTAGTTCAATTTAAAGTCTCGCATTATGACCAGGTGTTGTTGTTTTATCTTAAAATGGCTTAAATACTATAAATTCAAGAAAACTATATTTTCTAAATTGGCTAAATGTCAAAATTAGTACAATAATGATTACATCATGACAACATCTTTACAGAAAAATCCTAATAGTGAGCATGTTATTGCATTATCATGAGTCATATTTTTCTCTTACCAAAATTAACCATGGTTTATTACAGTAAAAGTATAGTAACCATTTTTGTTTGTTTGTTTTTATGTAAGGACAACCATAGTTTTACTACACATCTCATGGTTAGACTATGGTTAGTGTAGCAAAGCCATAGCTCATTTATGGTTACCATGGTTTAACCATACAGGTCCTTTTCAAAAAATTAGCATATTGTGATAAAGTTCATTATTTTCTGTAATGTACTGATAAACATTAGACTTTCATATATTTTAGATTCATTACACACAACTGAAGTAGTTCAAGCCTTTTTATTGTTTTAATATTGATGATTTCGGCATACAGCTCATGAAAACCCAAAATTCCTATCTCAAAAAATTAGCATATCATGAAAAGGTTCTCTAAACGAGCTATTAACCTAATCATCTGAATCAACTAATTAACTCTAAACACCTGCAAAACATTCCTGAGGCTTTTAAAAACTTCATTACTCAAAACCGCAATCATGGGTAAGACTGCCAACCTGACTGCTGTCCAGAAGGCCATCATTGACACCCTCAAGCAAGAGGGTAAGACACAGAAAGAAATTTCTGAATGAATAGGCTGTTCCCAGAGTGCTGTATCAAGGCACCTCAGTGGGAAGTCTGTGGGAAGGAAAAAGTGTGGCAGAAAACGCTGCACAACGAGAAGAGGTGACCGGACCCTGAGGAAGATTGTGGAGAACGATTCCAGACATTGGGGGACCTGCGGAAGCAGTGGACTGAGTCTGGAGTAGAAACATCCAGAGTCACCGTGTACAGGCGTGTGCAGGAAATGGGCTACAGGTGCCGCATTCCCCAGGTCAAGCCACTTTTGAACCAGAAACAGCGGCAGAAGCGCCTGACCTGGGCTACAGAGAAGCAGCACTGGACTGTTGCTTTTCGGATGAAAGCAAATTTTGCATGTCATTCGGAAATCAAGGTGCCAGAGTCTGGAGGAAGACTGGGGAGAGGGAAATGCCAAAATGCCTGAAGTCCAGTGTCAAGTACCCACAGTCAGTGATGGTCTGGGGTGCCATGTCAGCTGCTGGTGTTGGTCCACTGTGTTTTCTCAAGGGCAGGGTCAATGCAGCTAGCTATCAGGAGATTTTGGAGCACTTCATGCTTCCATCTGCTGAAAAGCTTTATGGAGATGAAGATTTCATTTTTCAGCACGACCTGGCACCTGCTCACAGTGCCAAAACCACTGGTAAATGGTTTACTGACCATGGTATTACTGTGCTCAATTGGCCTGCCAACTCTCCTGACCTGAACCCCATAGAGAATCTGTGGGATATTGTGAAGAGAAAGTTGAGAGACGCAAGACCCAACACTCTGGATGAACTTAAGGCCGCTATCGAAGCATCCTGGGCCTCCATAACACCTCAGCAGTGCCACAGGCTGATTGCCTCCATGCCACGCCGCATTGAAGCAGTCATTTCTGCAAAAGGATTCCGGACCAAGTATTGAGTGCATAACTGAACATAATTATTTGAGGGTTGACTTTTTTGTATTAAAAACACTTTTCTTTTATTGGTCGGATGAAATATGCTAATTTTTTGAGATAGGAATTTTGGGTTTTCATGAGCTGTATGCCAAAATCATCAATATTAAAACAATAAAAAGGCTTGAACTACTTCAGTTGTGTGTAATGAATCTCAAATATATGAAAGTCTAATGTTTATCAGTACATTACAGAAAATAATGAACTTTATCACAATATGCTAATTTTTTGAAAAGGACCTGTAGATAAACATTGATTTTGTTTTTAATGTTCTTAAGTTTTCTTTTCTTTTGTTATTATCTGCCATAACAGATGGCATTCCCATAGCATTCCCACTGAATGGATAAAACGATGTTTTATAACATTTGTTTGCTAATTACTACTTTAACTTTACAGTAGATAATAATGATGTCCTTTAGTATAGAGTCTTCTGAGCAATGATAGTAATTTAGTTTTGTTTCGTTTACTGCCGTAGTTTTGTCTTTGTTTACTTTAAACTGCTAGCAATAAAGTGCTAGTTAAACATTAAACTGCTAGCAATTCTTAGCAGCCTGTTTACAGATGAAACTGACCTGCACTTGAAGTCATCAGTTAGTACTAGACCTAGTCCACTTCCTCTCCATTCCATTGATTACTCTGATTGGTAGAGAGGCGCGCTTAAGCCGAATCGCGTTGCCAGTAAAGATAGAAAGATATGTTATCTAATGGTGATCCATTAAATGCTGATTAAAACTAAAGTAACGAGCCTGGTTTGAAAATGTAAGAAGTAGAAAGTACAGATATTTGTGTAAAAATGCAAGGAGTAAAAGTAAAAAGTAATCCGAAAAATAAATGGTGAAGTACCAGAAAAATCTACTTCAGTACAGTACAATACTTGGGTACTTCCCATCTCTGGCTAAAGGAGTGAACAAAATTAAAGCCTATGTGGTGCATTGTCAGCACGCCTTTTTGTGCTGACTTTTTCCAAACTGAAAATAATTTACATTTATCTTCTGAGCTGCCAATTTCCTTTCTAAATTTTTAAACTTTAAACTTCATTTTTTTTTTTAATCTGTTTATCATTTTCCCCTGACGTCTCTTTGTCTCTCATGTGTTTACTTTTTTCACTAATTTTCTTGTACCTGTCACTTTTACATTAACACATCTCCATCTTGTTGCAAAACAACCACCTCATTGTAATTTGTTTGCACATAATATAGGCCTACATTTATTTTAGAAAAATGTATTACATTAGAACAATGTGTTATTGTTTTTAGCTTGCTTAAATGTCAAACTTAGTACAATAATAGCTCTTAAATATATCTTTATAGAAAAATCATAAAACTGAACCTGTTTTTGCATTATCATGGGACATATTTTGTCCTAAGGAAAATTAACCATGGCCTGTGGTAAAAGTAACCATTGATTACTGTTTGTATAACCATAGTTTTACTATAAAAACCATGGTGAAACTATGTAGTGTATCAAAACCATTGTTAATTAGTGGTTACCATGTTTTTTAAACTATAGTAACCATGGTTTTTGGTTTTATTTTTAGTAAAACCATGGTTGTTTTTCATAAGCATTCTGTTGTTGTTGCTTTAGCTCCCTCTAAACCTGTTTTAAAAAATGATGAATTATTAAGTATTATTTCTGCTGAATGCCTACTCTTTACAGTAGTATTTATGTCCTTTTGTTAATTTTGGAGTAATTGACTGCTGCTGCTAACATTACACTTTATTTTGATAGTCAACTTTAGAAATTCTACTAACAGTAACTTTGTCAATTAGTCTGAGTATTAGTAGACTATCTGCTTAATATTTACTAACACTCTTCTAATATATGTCAACTTATTCTACTAACCCTAAACCTAACCTAACAGTCTGCTCTGAGTTAGTAGACATATAGTTGTAAATGAATGAGAATTAGTTGATATGTAGTTGCAAAGTTATATATATAGTAGAATCCCAGTCAAAATAAAGTGTAACCTTAACTTATTTATAATATTTATTATATATAGTTGTCACTAAATGTGCTAAAGTGTTATATATAAGTCCACTCCAATGTTTAACCTTAACAATAGTGACCGTAAAAAATGTTTTCATTTATAAAGCTCTAAAAACCATACTGACTGAAGTTTTAGTGCACTTCTGGAAATGTGGGGGAAATTGTAAATGTACATATATGTAAATGTGTGCTGTTTCACATGGTTAGTGCAAACTGTCATATTGTCATAACCAGAGCAGTTTATTTCCTGTTTGCACCTTCAGAAAGTTCATCTCCATAAACAAAAGGCTAGATATGACAAAGATTTTTGGTACACATTACAAGAACTATAAAGTTTTTTACACGAGTGCCATGTGCTTTTTTTTTTTTTTACCACGAGCATTGTGCTGTTAATTTAATCGACTGTCACTTTAACAAGCCAAAATAGATTGAAAGCAGAAAAACAGAACACTGCACAGGATGTGGTGCAAGTGTTTAAAGCTACGTCTTATTTTTTTTTAACATGAGCCGCTAAATACGCAGGGGGGGCGTATTCATCAATGGTTATCTTTCTGAATTTCAGTTTGTGTACCATGGTAATTTTACACTTGTCTAGTACAAATATGTCACTTTTTTTTCCTAATTACAGTGCATACGTTTTATGCTATTTACCTCAAAAGTAAGTAAGTGACACGTGACAACATGCACCTTGGAGTACATTGCAACATGTGAGAGACATGTTGTAACATGGCGATGTGACTTCTTAAAATGTTATCTGATCGAATGAAAAGAAGAATATACATGACAAACTAAAACATTTTGTCAATAAAATTTAAATGATTCACTTTTTCAAATAAAATAATGACGCTTTTTAAGAATTAAAAAAGTTTCACAAACTGATAAATAACTGATTGGAGATGAAAATAATTGCCGATTTGTCTCATTTTAAATGATTACTAAAAACTGAGATGAAAAATTAGCTTCAGCCAGAAATTTACTTTTACTGTGGTAAAATGCATATTTAGTCATATGAACGAAAGGCTTTTGAATTTTGGAGCACTGTTTTCTCTGTATAGTGTTTCTATGGCAGCTATAGATATTCACTCCTTTAGCTTGATATCTGTGGGATTAAACTATTCAGGGCCTTAAAATTAAGATTTCAGAAAAAAAGTTTCTTAGGAACCTGAATCTAAAATATTAAGAGCTTTAGTACTTCTTGAGATATAATAGGAGTATTTATGAGACACAAACAGGTATGTTCTATGCAATTGTTTTGATAGAAAGGCAATAATTTTAAATGATAATGAAGGAAATATTCCAAAAGTTTAAAAGTATCGGGTAGAGAGGGTTTATATTGTCTCAAGGAGGAGACATCCATTCCCAGCTGGCGTTTCAACATTGATTCATTGGTGAAACAACATCAGGTATCATGGTTGAATCAACGCTGAACTAGGTTTCGATTTTTGCAAATCAGAAAGAACTTTATAGCCATGTGTGCTTACACAGACAAGAAATTTGAAAAAAATAAAAAACACACACAAATGTCAGGGTCTGTCAAAACTTCTCAAAACCCCATATTTAAAATATAAGCAATGCCTGGTCGCTGATTGGTCCCTGATCAACCAATCACAATGAAGATCGGACTCCTAACTTCACAAAAAAGAGAGACATGATAACCAATTAGACAGGAAGAGGAGGACGTGTCTTGAACGATATCAGCAGGAACCTCATGAATTGGTTGTATAACAGGTTGAGAAATTTGTGCAAGCATTTCAAAGCTAAATACAGAGGTACAAATTCGAATGTTAATGTTTTATGAACATTGATGTTAATTAATGAAATTAATATTAATATGATTTCATTTATGTCTTTAAAGTGACTATAACCTGTAGATCAATTTTTCATTGGTTTTACTGAGAAACGGCCAAAGTGGATGTGCGATCAGTGAATACACAGCAACACACACACACTCACACCACCTCCACACACTTGATGCCTTGATGCTATAATGCACACAATCATATATTTATCTACACAATCAGCAAGTACACATTAACCCATTCACATACATGCAAATACATTTATACACATATTCAGATTCACTCAAACAAAAAAAAAAGGATCAAACTAGTTTTTTTGAGACTTCATATCATCTTATTTTTTCCCCCACATTCTTACGGCATTGTTCATTCTTACAGTATGTGTTCTTTTCATAGTCTTAAACACTAATTCAACTTTAGTGCACAGACTCTACTTATTATGGTTGAAATATGAGGATTTTTTTTGATCTCTCTTCAGTCCTGTGTCCACTGTAGTGAACATGAGAGAAATCTAATAAAAAAATTAGTTGGCACAAATCTTTTTTTTAGACTCATTTATATGTTGGAGAAGAGCAGATATCAAGAGGACAATTTTTATTTTTTGTTCCGTGAAAGAAAATTGAGGTCTGAAAGGATTAACGCACACTTCTGCTCAAGAGTTCCTGCATATGTAGAATATGTCATTTGTATATCTTAATCTAGACATTACAGAAATTAAATGAAATAAGAGCCAATAGCGTTTATGCTTTAATGCAGAACAGGCAGTATTCATGACCAATAATAAAGGCTTTTCAACACGACTATTTACTGTAAAAGTGTAGTTGACAAATAGCCATTAAAAAATAAGTGATATGCAGTGTTGGGAAGATTACTTTGGAAATGTAATAGGTTACAGATTACAAGTTACTTAATTTAAAATGTAATAAGTAGTGTAACTTTTCAATTACTTTATTAAAGTAATGTAAGTTATTACTTTTAATTACTTTTCTAAATGTCTAATATTTTCAACTGTTAATCATTTTGAAACATTTAAACTAGGCAGAGTTAACCTTACAGTAGCACTCAACACTGATTACTGTCAAACTTTAGCCTTTATCACTCGAATTAAGATGATAATAAGTAAGGGATAACATAAATCTTTATTTTGCGATAACAACTGGCTGAATGTACGTTATCTCACTTATTACACAGCTGCTTGATAGATTATTTAGATGTTCGTGTCAAAATAATTAGACACAAAACACTGATCCGAGCTGAAATATTTGAATGCAAAGCTTCCATGAAGAAATCAGTTGCTAGCAAATGACAAGTTCAAACTAGACATTTCACCACATAAATAATTAAGTAGTAGTACTAGTTTGTTAGTTATCTTATAATCCATTACATTGTACAAAAAAAAAGGCAGCAGCTGCATTTGTATGAAACAATAGAGCGAGTCCACGATACCAGGATGACAGAATTAAGAAATTGTACACATAATATTGAATTAAGCTTTAATATTTTATTACCTAACCAAACACAAAGCTTCCGCCAAGAAAAAATTTCAAGCATATAGCACTGACTTAAGTTGCCCCGAATGAATCTGAGCTGTGTAATAATTTAATTTAAAGCACAGCCACCATAAATTCAATTTGTTTTTTTTTTTTTTGTTTTTTTGTTAGTTTTGTACTTAGATTTTTGGGCTTTTTATGCCTTTTATTGTGATAGGACAGTAGAGAGATGACAGGAAAGAGCTGGGAGGAGAATCGAACTCGGGTCACCGTGAGCGCAGTTGCACTATATGTCATAACATAAATAACATCATAACAAGAAATAGTTTAATAGCTATGATACTGGGTTTGAAATCAAATGTTTGCATAGTTATGACAGAAAACACTAGCATCTAACAGTGCCTTGGAAAAAACAATCTTAAAAAAATAAAGTTTATGCATAAACCCAAGTAGGAAATAAAACAGTTATCGAATAAGCATGTGTCCTATTGTCACGAATCTGGTCGGTGTCCCGTTGTCCGCTCACCACCAGATGTCACTCTTACCTCACCTTCACACTCTGACTGTTGCACCACACTCCGGACTGCATCTCCCATCCTCCACCGCACTGATTGCGTCAGCCCCCGTGACCAATCAGGCGTTCTATATAAGCGCCGGTCCTTCCCAGTGCACTTCATGGATTGTTAGATTGTTTTGTTGTGATTGTTAGCCTTTCCTAGTTTCCTTGTATCCTAGTTCCCTGTGTTTACGTTCCTGCCTGGTCATCTCGTTTACGTTTGTCTGCCGCCTACCTTTTCGGACTCTCGCTCGCATTGTTGGATTATTCTCTTGGATTGCCCCGTTTCGGATACCGTTCGCCCCTGGTTTTACCCTTGCCTGTTTTACGGACTCCCACTGTGCTTAGCCTGCGTTGTTCCTGTTTGCTTGTTCGTCTGACCCTGCCTGCATTGACCATGTATCTGTCTCGTCCCATTAATAAAAGCGTGCATATGGATCCGCTCGCCTCTCGTCTCACTCATCCCGTTACACCTATTCTGTGTCCTAAACTCCTGAAACACTGGTGTCTCATTTTAGAGCAGTCAATGCAATTTAAAAGAAGTCAATTAAATCTATAAGTGTGTGTGGGTGTGTGGAAAAATTCAGATGTAATTCCCTTTCACCGTAAAAAACAATTTGTTGAGTCAACTTAAAATAATTTGTAACCTGGCTGCCTTAACATTTTAAGTTTAGTCAACTTGAAATGTTAAATTATACTAAGTGACAACCTAGATATTTGAGTTGAATCGACTTAAAATTTTAAGGCAGCTGGGTTACTTACCCATCTGTTAAGTTTAACAAACACAAATATCTAAGTTGTTACTTAGTACAACTTAACATTTCAAGTGAACTAAACTTATTTTAGTTGACTAAACTTAAAATTTTAAGACAGCAGGGTAACAAATTATTTTAAGCTGACTTCAACAAATTGTGTTTTTTATTTTTTAGTGTTGTAATCACTGGCATTTTTCAAAAGTAACTGTAATTACTTTAATTACATGTTTTTTTCTCAGTAACTGTAACTAGTTACAATTACATTTATTTTGTAATTAAATTACGTAATTTCGTTACATGTAACTAGTTACTTTCCAACACTGGTGATATGCTAACAATTTGTGTATGTTTTGTTAATTCATTTACAAGTGATTAGATAATAATGAACTAATCATTTACAAAACATGACTATACGTTCACAAATGATTATTAAGTAATATGCTAACGATTTACAAATCTGTTGATATCTTAAAAAATGGCATATTATAAAATAATTGAAAAGATCCTTAGTAAATGGTTAATAAGTTACTAGTTAATATATTTTTAATCACTTATATAATTGAAATGTCAATCATTCAAATGTTCACCCTACACTGAAGATCAGGTCATGAATAAATCATTTACAAATCTTTCTGCTTCCCTTTCTGCTTCCTAAAGTGTAAACAATTGATCAGTGGTAAATGTTTTACTCATCATTCATAGATCTCCCCCCCCCCCCCCCCC
Organism: Labeo rohita; assembly: GCF_022985175.1. Classification (NCBI taxonomy): domain Eukaryota; kingdom Metazoa; phylum Chordata; class Actinopteri; order Cypriniformes; family Cyprinidae; genus Labeo; species Labeo rohita. The sequence continues at coordinate 4,352 of NW_026129544.1, read as the reverse complement.
ACCCCCCCACTCCCCGTGTGTAAACCCACACAACCTGTAACAGGCAGATGAGTAGTAGATGAGTAGACACTGATGAATAGTTTACACTTTAGATTAGGGGATGCAGAAAGATTTGTAAATGATTTATTCATGCATTTACACAGCATGTTTTGAATACTTTGTAGTGTGTACTGCAATGTAAAGGCTGACTGGTAAGGGGAAAGATGTCTTCTCTGACATGCATGGAGTATTTTAGCACTGTCTGATGTGATCTTCAGTGAAGTGTAAAACTGCTTTACATTATCACTAGATCCCACACACTCCACACAGAACACAAGTCTGTGCTGATGAGAGAAAGGGTTTACATGTTTATTCACTTGACAGCAAATAATTTATTACTATTTAAAAAAAAGAAAATAGTATTAGAATAATTGCATTTTTGTGCTTTTTAACAGACCAGCTTACATTATTTACTAATGGTTTGATCATCATTTGTTCATGATTAACAAATGCTTATTGAGATAATAGTACAATGTTGCCATTTCAATGATTAATAACTGATAATTAATGAATTAATTTATAACTTATTAACCACTTACTAAGGATCTGTTGGATTATTTCATGATATGCTATTTTTTAAGATAATTTACAACAGATTTGTAAATCGCTAGCCTATTATTTAATAATCATTTGTGAATGTATAGTCATGTTTTGTAAATGATTAGTTCATGATTATCTAATCACTTGTAAATTATTTATATTTCAATCTACAATTAAATTAATATATCACTTAATAATCATTTATAAACACAGTCATGTTTTGTAAATGATTAGTTCATCATTAACTAATTACTTGTAAATGAACTTGTAATTTACTTGTAAATGAACAAACGAAACATACACAAATTGTTAGCAGATCACTTTTTGTAAATGATTAGTTCATCATTAACTAATCACTTATAAATGACTCACAACTGACCGTTATTATAAAATGTTACCAAGAAATGCATATATTTATGTAGTGTGAAGTCTGATCTTTGAGAAAATATAAGGGGTCCCTAACTTTGTCAGTTCTTCATTGTTCATAAATTTGTCCTATGGTGTGACATTACAAAAATTAAGATAAATGTGTTATTTTCATATAATGTTATTTATTTAATATGAAATTAACAACATTTTCTCCCATCACTTGTTGGACAATTTCAAGACAAACTTTGCTGAAAATTAAACCATTTTAGGATCACTGATATTTCCATCTCCTCTATTACAATACTCAACTTTTTTTTTTTTTTTTTTTTTTTTTTTTTTTTTTTTTTTTAGAGACTGTTTTATAAATCTTGTTAACACTCAAACTGGCAAACTGCAGATGTGATGGTGAGTTCATTGGGTTTTTATTGGAATGACATTGCTGTATTTTTAATTGTCCAAATGCCTTTATGGGCCACTGCAATTTTACAAATCTACCTTTAAACTAATAATTTACGTCGTTGTTGTTTTTCATTTATTTATTAATTTCCATGTTTAGGCTTCCATACTCCACAGAGGAGAGTCGGTTGTGAGGTGGAAAAATGTCCAGATGGATCAGTGATGAATGTGAATGCATATGGATATGATGGAGAGAATTTTATTGCCTTTGATATTGGCACAATGAAGTGGAAGGATAAAAGTGTAAAGGCAAAAGAAACCTTTTTCTTGTGTTTAGAATGAGGTGTTATTTGAGTGCTTCCAAAATCCATTATTCATGATGTGCTTCTTGTTGCCGCTCCTCTGCTCTTTATGTAACCAGGTTAAAATGGTTTTGTTTCACTAGATGTTCCTGTTCATAAGCGTTTAATGCTGTTTTAAAATGGATTAAACCAGTGATTGTGAAAGTTAAAAATGGTCTGTAAGGTGGTGATTGTTCCCCCCTCCCCCTTCCGTTTACAACAACGTGGTTCAGCCCAGGAAGCCACACCTGTCAAATTGTGCTTTTAGCATTTTTTCCGTTTTTCTCCCGAACAGAAGAGTGTTACTGATGTGTGACCTGAAGCTGTCGTGATGACCTGTTTATATAAAAATACATTCTCTATGCAGACCCAATCCGGCGCTCTGCTGTTGTTCTTTTTAAAGAAGAAGAAATGCGTAACGCTTTATAATAACGTTCAGTTGTAAGTCATTTATAAGTGATTAGTTAACGATGAAATAATAATTTAGAAAACATTCATAAACGATTGATAAGTGATATGCAGTGTTGGGAAGGTTACTTTGGAAATGTAATTTGTTACAGATTACAAGTTACTTGATTTAAAATGTAATAAGTAGTGTAACTTCAGTTACTTTATTCCAGTAATGTAACTTATTATATTAATTACTTTTTTGATTACTTTTCTAAATTTCTAATATTTTCAACTGTTAATCATTTTGAAACATTTAAACCAGGCAGAGTTAACCTTACAGTAGCACTCAACACTCATTACTGTCAGACTTTCAAAATCCTTATCACTTGAATTAAGATGATAATAAGTAAGGGATAATATACATCTTTATTTTACGATAACAACTGGCTGAATGTACGTTATCTCACATATTACACAGCTACTTGATAGATTATTTAGATGTTTCGTGTCAAAATAATTAGACACGAAACACTGATCTGAGTTGAAATATTTGAATGCAAAGCTTGCATGAAAAAATCAGTTGCTAGCAAATGACAAGTTCAAACTAGACATTTTAGGGATACAGTGCAGTCATACCACTTTTCTTACACAAAATTTCATCATATAAATAATTAAGTAGTAGTACTAGTTTGTTAGTTATCTTATAATCCACTACAGTGTACAAAAAAAAAAGCAGCAGCTGGATTTGTATGAAACGATAGAGCGAGTCCACGATACCAGGATGACAGAATTAAGAAATTGTACACATAATATTGAATTAAGCTTTAATATTTTATTAGCTAAGCATATAGTGCTGACTTAAGTTGCCCCGAATAAGTCTGAGCTGTGTAATAATTTAATTTAAAGCACAGCCACCACAAATTCAATTTTTTATTTATTTTTTTTACTTATATTTTTGGGCTTTTTATGCCTTTTATTGTGATAGGACAGTAGAGAGACAACAGGAAAGAGCTGGGAGGAGAGACAGGTGCGGGATCGGCAAAGGACCTCGAGACAGGAATCGAACTCGGGTCACCGTGAGCGCAGTTGTGCTATATGTCATAACAAGACCATAACATAAATAACATCATAACAAGAAATAGTTTAATAGCTATGATACTGGGTTTGAGATCAAATGTTTGCATAGTTATGACAGAAAACACTAACATCTACCAATGCTTTGGAAAAAACAATCTTAAAAAATAAAGTTTATGCATAAACCCAAGTAGGAGATAAAACAGTTATCGAATAAGCATGTGTCCTATTCTGTGTCCTAAACTCCTGAAAGATTCATGTCTCATTTTAGAGCAGTCAGTGCAATTTAAAAGAAGTCAATTAAATCTATAAGTGGGGGTGGGTGTGTGAAAAAATTCAGATGTAATTCCCTTTCACTGTAAAAAAACAATTTGTTACGCCCCCCATTTTAAGTCTAGGGAGGGAAGGTGCGTAACAGAATAAAAGTTGGTGTTGTGTGTGTGTGAGATAGCACTGCAGATCAGTCAACAACCTTAAAGTAATCGACAACAGAAAAAAAAACCCCACTCTACAACTTAAATGAAGAAAAACTTAACATTTTTATTGTTGAGAGGCAAGAGGGTTTAAAGGCTTCAAGAGGGGGCTCAGGCCAAAACAACAAACATAATACCTCTAACTAGTAACAGAAACTAACTAACCTACCAAAAGAAAAGAAATAAAAATACATCAAAATACCCTAACTCCTTAACTAACATAAACAGGAGAAAACAAGTTCATAAAGAAAAGAAAATGGCACCCCCTCTCTACTTAACCCCGTTTTAAATTAACAAAAACTTAAAGACCTCTTCACAAACAGAATACAAACAAAGATGGCTTACAAGCAAATACTGGGTTCTCTAGCTGGAAGGATTGATGTACAACAAGGTGAATTCACACAATACCACTCAGCAAATCTACTCAGCAAAAATATAGTTCACCAAAAGCAACAGAAGAATCCTTGGTAAGCCAAGGAGAGAAAATCCTCACAACAGGCCTTCACACACACACACAACCACACTGGTCTGTGTTGGCACTGCTGTTTAAATCTCAACTGCTCTCTCTCATCCTCCAATCAGTGGGCACAGCCAATCATTGGTGTCAGGTGGTGGCCATTTCTTCCTCCTTGTGAGTGGAGTGGTGGAACAAAGAGAGAGAGGGAGAGAGAGAGAGAGAGAGAAAAGAGAGAGAGAGAAAGAAAGAGAGAACAGAAAAAGAACAAATACG
>NW_026129543.1:0-47309 GCF_022985175.1 Labeo rohita | reverse complement strand
CTGCATACCTAATGCCCGCTCCACTGGTAACTCATCATGCTCTAACATGAGATCTTTGACTTTAGTTGCTCGTTCGTGGTCAGGAATGGAACCCAGCAGGGCTCTGCTGTTGCTGACCCACTTGGTTAAATGGAAACCACCACTGGCGCACAACGTCATCAGCTCCCTCACAAGAGCAACGGCTTTATCTTCTGTGGCTACTGACTTCAAACAGTCATCCACATAGAAGTTTTTGAGGACTGTCTGTGTGGCTTCTGGGGTACTCTTTGATGCTGCATCTTCCGCTGTTCTTCTTAATGCATATGACGCACAACTAGGAGATGATGTAGCACCGAACAAATGCACACACATTCTATACTCTTCTGCTTCCACATTCAGATTACCACCTGGCCACCAGAGAAAGCGTAACATATCCGTGTCAGTGTCTGGAATCCGCACCTGGTAAAACATGGACTCTATATCTGCCATCATGGCTACAGACTCCTGTCTGAATCTCAACAATACTCCGATGAGGGTGTTAGTTAAGTCAGGCCCTTGCAACAACTGGTCATTTAGCGACACACCTTGGTAAGTTGCCGCACAGTCAAAGACGACTCTGAGTTTCCTCTTTTTTGGATGGTAAACCCCGTGGTGTGGAATGAACCATACTCTTCCATCACTGCGAATCAACTGTTCTTTTGGAATCCTTACAGCGTAGCCCTTTTTCAGTATGTTGTCCATAAAAACCTTGTACTCTTGAAAGAAATCTGCATTCCTACTGAACTTCCTCTTCAAAGAGTTAAGCCTCTGTTCAGCAATACCACGGTTGCATGGCATCTTCACCTGGTCATCCTTCAAAGGCAACTTAATGCAGAAGTGACCATCCACAAGCTGAGCTGATGTTGTCACCGTATGCATGAACTGTTTGTCATGTTGTGACTGTTCTCGTCTGTCGTCGCATCTTCTTTCTGGAAAATCTGCATTGTAGTGCTTCATCAGCATGTCTTCGACGCTTATAACCGAGATACGATTGACAAGGAAACTTTGTCTGTTGTCATCATCTAATTCCTTTTCTTGGCATCTGCTGATTGGTCCATTGACAACCCAGCCAAGAGCTGTCTTCACAGCATATGGTCCATTGTTCTGGCTATTAATAATCTCCCATGGCTCCATGGCTTTGTACGCATTGACACCGATGAGCAGACCAACTTCTGATTCAAATGTTGGGAGATGGACTCGACTCAGGTAAGACCACTTCTCCAAATCTTTTTTCTGTGGGATGTTGGCCTTTTTTGCAGGTATATCTGGCTGAGTATACACAGTGGGAAGCTGAATGTAATCTTGCTCCTCTAAGCCACATACCTCCAGATCTGTAAGTTCATAGCTATTCACTTTCTGTTCTTGTGATATAGTACGAAGCAGGAGCTCTGTCTTTCTGCCCCTTATATTCAACTTCTTCGCCAACTCTTCAGTGCAGAAAGTCGCTGTACTTCCTTGATCCAGGAAAGCATAGGTCTTGATTATCTTTGTGTCTTTCTTGTGTTTTATCTGCACAGGTACGATGGGAAGAATACACTCACTGTTCCCGGCCCCAGTATGGTCACCTTTTCTGCACCCTGCACACACAAGAGCACTTGTGACTTCACTCGTGCTTTGTGACCTGTCGTCTGCACTGTTGTTCTTTGATGAAGCATCTTCCTTAACAACATGCAGGATAGCTGGGTGCTTGAATGAACAATCTGGACAAGAGGCCTTTTTTTTACAGTCCTTGGACATATGACCTGCTGTCAGACACCCAAAACAAAGGCCGTTCCTTTTCAAGAACTGAATTCTTTCTTTCAGAGGCTGCTCCCGAATCTTGTTGCATACATTTAGTGCATGGTTACTCTGACAGTAAAGACAGGGACTTTGAAATACACTTGTTGACTTGGCTGCCAAAGGTTTCTTTTCAGGTTGGCTTTTACTGACATTATTTTCGGTAGCAGACACATTCACAGCAAAGCTACTTCTTTTAGACTCACTTTTTCTAATGCTTGGTTGCTTTTTTGAGCTGTTCCGACTACTTGAAGTGGAGTCCAGGATATCCCCAAACAGCGGGTCATTGGCAACCTTTGCTTGTCGGTACACATATTCCACTAAATCAGGAAACCTGGCTCTTTTTCTTGTTCTTTCTTGAATGTCATAAGCATAACTTCTCCATCTTTCTTTCAGTTTGAATGGAAGTTTGGATAAAATGGACTTCATATTGGTAGGATTGTTCATTTCGTCCATGTAATCCACGTCATTTATTGTGTTACAACATCCAACCAAGAACAAAGCAAAAGCATTCAATCCTTTTCTGTCTTCCGGCCTTATCTGAGGCCATTCCATAGCCTTCTTGATATAAGCTGTAGCAATGGTCATTTCATCTCCATAGTGACGATCAAGCAGTTCTCTGGCTTCTTTATAAGCTCTGTCGGGTTTCATGTGCTCACAGCTCCGAATGAGATCAAGTGGCTCTCCACTCGTGAACTGTTCAAGGTAGTACAGCCGGTCCTGATGACTGTCTGTCTTACTGTCGATAGCATGCTCGAATGCCCTTATAAAAGATCTGTAAGTCAGAGGATCTCCTGTAAATGTGGATATGTCTCTTTGAGGGAGTTGAGACAAATTCTGTTGTTTAATGAGCATCTCAGTGACTTCGTTTTGACGCTGTAACACTTCGTGCAGGCTATCTGTAGAAAAATCAGTGTGATCATGAGGATTAAGATGTGGCGTGCTGCTGACAGCATCAAACCTTGACGATGACTTTCTTCTATCTGAAGCACCAACTTCAGTGGCTGACTTTGGATTGAATGTAAAGGATGTCTTACCAGCTCCATGACGCACGTGATCATCTACCTCGTGTTTTTCTTGTCTACACATCAGGGGTTCAAATCTGGGTCCTGAAGGTAGCTCTGATAAATCACGTTTAAATTCATGAAAATCTTCAAATTCTTCGTACACCTTCAGTTTGGCATCTGAAGCAGCAAGCTCAGTTTCAAGCTCCAACTGCTGTTTTCTAATTCTCAAGCGAGTTTCTTCCTGCTCTATTGCTTCTCTCTTTTTCATTGTTGCAGCTTTTGCTAACAGTGCTTCCCGTTCAGCTTTAATTCTCAGTATTGCAGAAGTAGTACTGGAAGTCCGGCTTACCACGGAGTTAGCTTTGGATACACTATCATGTGGCCTAATATCATCTTCCTCATCTTTCAGGACATCTGCAATCCATTTGTTTGTGTCTTCTATAAACTGCTGAAATTCCGAAAATCGGTTCTCATAAGCATCTTGATCCGCTTTCTTATCATCTTCATCTATTAACTCACACAATTCTTCATTAATCCGTTCGTACTGTTTTAAGCATCTTTCGAACCGTAGCAATTCTTCATCTTTAATGAAATTAACATTGTGTTCATTTTCCTTCAATTTGGCTAAATCATTCTTCTGTTTGGTTATTTGTGCCAACTTTCCCTTTCGTTCTCCTTTGAGCCTGTGTATTTTCTCCTCTACAGCCTTTTCTGTGGGCTTTGGCGCCCTCTTTTGGTCAACACACGCAGCTGCGCTTTCATCTGCCATGTCACTTTTTAATCTTCACACAAAACTGTCACAATTCTCAGCTTCTAATCTTCTTATAAACACTCGTTTAAAAGAGTCACTGATGTGCAGGATTTATCTATGTAAAGTTCTATTACTTTCAGGATGCAATATCCAGTGAACACTTACTGTCACTTTTAGACGATGGCTAATAGAGTCGTGAAGAAAATATCAGACCTGTTCCAGGGAATGTCTCATTTAGCCGACGACTCACTCTCTAGGTAAGCTACCTCTGGCTTTCTTTTGCTGCAACGTAGTTTCTGTCCGTATTGGTCTTTTGTATTTGTTAGCAGCCGCAAGCAGGTTTCCCTCACATCGGCCCGCTGGATTAGTTCGCCGACATCACGAGTGTCTTTTCTTTAGCGATCTTCTAACGCGGCTCTTCTTTCGACCTTTACTCGCTATTTTGACTATGTCGAGCAGTCTTTTGACTTGAATGTGAGCGCAATAAGCCGACTCACTAGCTTAGGACTTCCGAGTTCTTTTGTACTCAACACAAAAAAGGTCAGTGAATAAAAGTCTTGAATCCAAAGTTCTTCGTTTGACTGTTTAATTATAAATCTTAAAGCATAAAAACTTAGGACATTTACTTTTCTTACAAATTAACTTGCAGTTTTGCATAGGTCAAAAGACTGTGTTGCTCAAAAGTCCAGTGGCTTCTGACTGATTCGCGGGGTTCTATTTCTTTCATACTAAATCTAACAGCCAATCAAATTACGTTATGCTACATCACTGGTTAACTGTTTATATTCCAATTTCTACGTTTCATTTGCAACACAGGCTTTATTTCAGATTTTACTAAATAAACTCAAAATATTATTACTTCCATAGGGTGAGCAGAGCTCATTTGCATTTAAAGGAACAACCCCTTAGAATGAGATGATTTTTGCAGAGCTCATTTTGACAAGGTAAAAAGGGTGTTTTTTTTACAAAACCATTGAGAATTTTTAATCAAAGTATATTAGAGACTTTTTATTAAGACCCTAAAGAATCATATCAACTTGTGGAAAATGGGCATCCGATGACCCCTTTAATGTATGTATACCCGCTGGCAGGTAATCCGGTGCTGCATAGTGATGATTCCTGAGAGACAGCAATGCACTCCTGGAATATACCAGTTTTTTATTTTGTTCCTGCTGTAGGCCTAAGTCCAAAGCGAAACATGGAATAAACGGCACCCCAAAGATCAGAACCAAAAGCAGGAGGAAGAAACAGGAGGCCATTATTCGACTCTCCAAACAATGCCGACAGATAGCAGACGAAAGGCAAATTCGTGTTAGTCCGTATCAGTGGCGGTTCTACACTGAATTGCGCCCCCGGGCGAGACTCCCTCCCGGCGCCCCCCCAAACCAATTCAAGACTAAACCAATAAAGTCATAAAGTCAGGTGTCACTGACATAGTGTAGCCCACCTCCTTGTCCGCTTCATTTGGGAGAGGTGAACTGTACTCTGCTCCTCTCCCCTCATCTCCTCTCCTCTCCGCTCGCTCAGCTTCTGTGCGGCTCCTTCAGCAGCAGGGGCGGCACAGGTATCATAGACAATAGAAAACCGCTTAGCGGCACAGATGATTTTTTTTCCTCCAAGTTCGTGTGCCGCCCCCCACGTGTCATGAAAAAAATGCCGCCCCGGGCGGCTGCCCCGTTCGCCCATGCCTAAAACCGCCACTGGTCCGTATTAGTCACAAACACCTTGCATCGCACTTAGCCGTATTAACTTCAAAATCCGGTCAAAACAGTCACTTAAAATAAGAAACAAAGCAACAACAGTAGCACGAGCCCGTGTCGCTGCAAAGCTACGCCACCGGAAGGTTATTTGCAAAGTGCTGGATTAGTTTGATGAATATTGGCACAAAATTCACTCTATAGGTGGTAAGTGTTGCTGCACGACCAGTTTGAAAGTTATGTGCGGCTGCCACTAGGGGGAGAAATGCGACAGTCGTGTCCGAATGTGGTGTGCAGTGGAAAGGCGGCTTGACGTTAGTGCAAAGGTGTTTTGATCTTTCATGGTACACTCTTAGACATGTCTTTAATTTCTAGTTATTAATTGTATACAGAAGTTTGGCCCACCCTGGCCCCACAATACACAGCAACAGCCCTTTACAAAATAGCGATATTCAGTTGAGCCAGATTAATTTGTCCTCTTTTTTCTTTTCCTTACGGCTCGCAGCCCGAAACCTTTTCATATTTCGCGCTATCAGTATGCAGGGCATTAAAATCGCTTTTGGGCTTTTTAAGGATTCCCTTAGCTTACCCCTTATATTAAGGATATAAAACTCAATTTACCAAAACAGGCAGGGAAATGACTATTTTAGTAACAATATAGCATTAAAATATTTTTATAGTCGCTAATCCCACTCCTACCTAACTCTCTCTGTACAGTAATAAAGAAAAACATGAGAGACATTGCAATCACAATCATTTATTTATTACAAAAATGTCAAAAGCAGTACCAAAAGCAGTCTAAATGACGTTGCGTTGCAGCCGCAGTCCTATCTGGCTAAATACAGTATGTGTAGAGCAGAATTTAAATTGTTAATCGCTGAAAATATTATCCAGATTATTTCCCTATTCATTTCGTGAAGGCGCGCTCGCATCATTTAAACGCACCTCACCGGAAATACTGCATGTCGTAATCTGTGACGAATGCAGGCGAGAGCCAATGAGCGTTCGACTTTCCTGCAGTAAAACCTGAGGCTTGAATTTGGTTTCGTTCCTCGCAGTCGTACAGCGCACAAATAAAATCGTTTAATTTTGTGACTATGTTGCGTTTTGGTGTATTGTATGGTTCTATTGTTAGTCACAGCATGTCGGAGAAAACGCCTTTTGTGTTCCACCACGGCAAACAAAGTAAATATTAAATTGCATGAATGGTTAAACGATTGCGGAAATGTTATTTATTTTAAAGGTTTAAAGTGTAGTCTTGTGGAACACCATGCATCTTGGACACGAGCTGGCAGCAGAAATCACAAAGAACAGAACAAAATGTTATCATTTCATATTGAGTAACGATTAAACAATTTGATCACAATTTAAAATAGCTGTTTTCTATGTGAATATATGTTAAAATGTAATATATCGCTGTAATCAAAGCTGATTTTTCAGACTTTCTATTCATCAAAGTATCCTGAAAAAATTCACCATTTTCACGAAAATGTTAAGAGGCAAAAACTGTTTTCATCTGTTGTAATATTAATAGTTTCTTGAGCAGCAAATCAGCACACCAGAATGATTTCTGAAAGATCATGTGACACTGAAAACTGGAGTAATGATGCTGAAAAGTAGAACTGCATGATTATTCGTTAAAGGTTCACAATCTCGATTTAAACACCCATGCGATCCTATTTTTAAATGACGATTCACCCGTGCTTATTAAACCTTTGAAAAAGTCTCACCAGAACATTAAAATCTGCAGAGCAAACATTTACCATGAGTAAGAAACAGCTTCACAAACTACACAGTATTATTTCTGTCTTACAGTCATTCATGTTATCACAGAAATACTGGGATGAAAGTTTATAGATCATATATAAACATTGATGTCTATGGTAGCGATCAAAATAGAGCAAAACCCCTTTTGAAAGTAACTGGTACTTTGAACAATGTTTGTGTCGATTGCATCATTTTGCCACTAGGTGTAAAAAGTGACTGTTAAAAAATCAATTTGTCATTAAATCATTCATTGAAGAGATTCGTTCAAAAACGCTGATTTATCCAGTAATGTAACAAGTGAAGTATTTATGAGTGAGTCATTGAATCATTCATTCAACCCACTTGTTCATAATTTTAATATTATGAATATTACAGAGAGAATCGTGATTCTCAATTTATTCAGGATCATGCAGCTCTACTGAAAAGTTTTGATCACAGGAATAAATTACATTTTACTATATATCAAAATACACATTAGTTCTTTTAATTTGTAATAATGCAAAATTACTTTTTCTCATGGCATCTGATAGTATCTTTCATTGTAAAGCCAATCAACTGTCAGAACTAATTTTTTCATTGGAGATGTTGATCCATGCAGCATCAAGTCATGCAGTTTAATAGAAATGTTGTTGTTTCGCCTTGTTCTTCAGATGCTGAAAAAAAAAAAACTTTAATCAGTGATATGAAAAAAAATGAATCTACAAAATCAAAAGGATGTTATTCATAGAAATCAATGATAAGTATTTTATAAACAAAACTTATCATTGATTTCAGTTTTTGTCCTACCAGCTTGTCTCTTCCTGCATTTATACACAATGGCTCCAGTCGCACACACCAAAACCAGAGCCAAAACTATCAGCACTACAGGAATCACTACCTTAAGCAGTTCACCTGGATTGATTTCTGAAATAAAGTTCAAAAAGTGATTAGGAACACAGTTGTGTGACATTTTTTCACACCTTATACTGAGCTGCAGCTCCAAACACCGACATCAGAGCCAAAACCGCCAGAACAGAATTAATCATGAATTTAAATTGTTCCCTGTGATCAAAATCTGAAAAATCAACTACAGACTGAGGGATTGACTTCAGTTGTTTTTGTTTTAATTGTTAAACTGTTTTTTCTGTAAGAGCTCATTACCCAAAGTGACATCCAGACTGAGGTGTGTGATGGAGCAGGTGTATTTGTGTTTGTCTGCAGCACTGATCTCCAGACTCTTCCTCATCTGATACGTCCCGTCACCATTGGGCAGCAGATCTCCTCCAGTCATCTCATGATCAGCTACAGGCTGCTCATCTCTGAACAGGGTCAGGTTGATGTGACGAGGGTAAAATCCTGTTGCCAAACAACTCAAACAAAACTTTCCAGAATCTGAGTTTGTTTTCTGAATGAATCTGACTTGCGGTTTCACTGCAGAAGGAAAGGGGGCCAAATAAAAAATGAGTAACAAGGAATATTACATAGGAATTAAAAAAATAAAATATGGCTATTGATTGTAGATTGTATTATACCTTTTCTGTTTAGTTGAGTTTCCCTCTTTTTAAGGTATGTCTCCAGTGTTTTTATGCAGAATGGTTGATAAGAGCTCTCAAAAACCCTCTTGGTAATTTCAAGACTGTTATTGTTTTCTGGTTCTATGTAATTTGAAAATACATGATATGTGTATTTGCCATCAAACAAACGTCGCTCCTCAATCGTAGAGCCTCTGTAAGCAGTTTTGCTGATCATTTGTCCAGGTTTATTGTCATTCTGTTCACAAAGAACCATTGCCTGATGAACTTTTTGACCTGTTAGGAAATAAAGAAAGTGAAATTTCAACACATTTGGCTTCAGGAGCCCTTTGAAAAGTCTTAAAATAAACTTTTTCTTTTTCTCTTTCAGCTAGCTTCCATTTGGGGTGCAGCGGAATAATCTGCATAACCTATTTATCAGTTTTTTTATTATTATTATTTTTTTTTATTATGAGATTATGAGAATGATGTAAAAATAGAATTAATTTTTTAAATAGTGGGTGGAGATACTGGATTGAATCTCACGGAAGAAGGCCTGAGAGACAAAACATATGTGTTTTTCTTCCATGTGCAAAATAAATAAATACATACATACATAGTTAATTTTGAGTGTGAATCACAGCTGAATTATATTATCACATATATCGTAAACTAACAGTGTTTTTGTTACAAAACCAAACCCTTTTTTTTTATTTAACATAATTTTCATATATCTTCATGTGTTTACATATCTTTCATTCATAAACATCAAGCACAGTCATGTAGTGATATAAACTATTCATGCAATTTCTGAGCAAATCATTTTAGCCAGCTGAACTTACTTTCACTTTCTGTGTCGTTGACAGGTCTCAGCGTATGTGATCTTTGTATTAAAAAAAAAAGCACACGGTCGCTTATAGTCTTGAGGTCATTTGGATCTAAAACATCATCTTCATTTGTATCATTTCCCCTTGCAACATAGATCTTTGTTTTTGAATTATAATATCCTACAGTGATGTCATCCAACATAACTGAAAAACTAAATGTTCCTTCCCCTGTAATGTACGTTATAAGCCCTGTCAAAGTGTGAAAACCTGAAACAGATAAAACATATGTTAATTAGTAATTCATCAGTGGGAGGTTCTAGTGAATCACTAGTAGGAGCTTTAATGTAATACTGAAAAAATGACATACTTAAAAGTAAAAGACATCTATGAGAATTTTTAATGATTTATTTAAATAATCAGTCTTTCTAGACTGCTGGACCTAAACTACAAAGGTCCTGTGTGGGAGATTTGTTTTTTAAACTACAAATAATCTGTACTTTCTCAAACAATTTAAGCTCATAAAAGCTGTCTGGATGGCAAATACTTTGAAAAATGCTACTTGTTTAGGGGTTCATGTAGGGTGCTTCTCAATACTCAAATTGATGCTTCCTTATTTCCTTCCTTCTCTGTCCTTCAGCCTGTGACTGGACATCAAAGTTAGCCATCTTGAAAGACATCTCCATTCTCTAATTGCACTGCAAGGAGGCAAAGTCCCCTGAAGCACGGGGCTGGTGCGGCCGCTAATCCTACAAGTGCATATTTCTTTTTATACAATAGTTCTTTCTGGTCCTCAAATCTGATTGGTTGATAAGAGTGTGATATTAAAGTAATATCAGAACTTCAACAGCCCTTTCACAGTTTGTAATCATATCACTCCGCTTCTTTTACAGCGAGTGTCATGACGGATGCCCAAATCCAGTATAATTTTATTAAAAATACATTTTTTTGTGTGTCACAGAATGTAGTTTTAATAGGTTTTCAGAATGTACTTGTTTATAGTTCAAATATGCAGTTTGTTAATAAAGATAACGTGTATTTGAAAATTTGCATCAACAACGTCGCTCCAGATCATCAGTGGCCGTTCAGCGCTCATGAACCTGCCCGAAAGTGCCTCACCTCATCCAGATCTTCTGAAATTTACCACTGGCTCTGATGTCTCTGTACTGGTTACACATTTAATATAATTCGTTATTGGTAAATCTAACGGTAGACTTTGGTCTCATATATATAATGTTTTTTCCAGAGAAGATTGTTTTGTCAAAGTCTCATATTTATGTAAATTCAGTGCTGTATATCAGAGTGCCTTTGTACTTTTGACTAAATTGCCTAGTAACTTTTATGATGGCTGTTGTTGTTCTTGTTTATTAAATGTTATTAATTAATAAATAACATTTTATATAAATACTTAATAATAGTGTTTAGAATTGAGAAACGGTGTGTGTTCGTGATTGTGATTTTAGTTACATTGTTACCGCCATTAGATGGCGACAAGAGACTTTTTTTATGAGTGTTTTTATGAGTGAGTCAGCAGTAAAGACTTTTGATTTGAAAAGTCATAAGCAGAAGTTATTTTTAGTTTTAACAACAGCTTGATGCAGCAAACAAATGCACTGAGCAGAAAAATCACCCTTAACAGATGAAAGGATATTAACGTTACGACAAAGATAGCGCTTTCCTTAGCAGACATTCGAACTAATGTTTATTGTGGAGAGACAGATCTGAAGAATGAATGCTGTATTAGATGCAGGTACGTTAATCACACCTGCTCAGTCCATCTTTCTATCTCATAATACTTCACATACTACAGTGAGCTTTTACTGCAGTAATACAATAAGCTTTCAATGAAGCAACTCAACATTCCATCGTTACTAGCTCTAAAGTGACATTTTGGAATTAGTAAACAATTAAATCTGTGTCGGAAGGAAGTAGTTTACACAAAAGAGGGCTTTTAAAAACACTCCATTGTTATTTTATGTATTTACCAGGGGTGTGAAGAAACGAATTGCCAAATCTCACGTTAATGCAGTAATTAAGTAGTTTTTTATCAGTAATTGTAATTTTTGAGTAGTTTAAAAATGGTTTACTTTTACTTTTGAGTACATTTAAAGTAATGTAGAGTCGTAAAAATAAAGGTGCTTCACGATGCCATAGAAATACCTTTTTTTGTCTAAATGGTTCCATAAAGAACCTTTAACATCTGAAAAACATTTCTGTTGCACAAAAGCTTATTTGTGATGAAAGAAGGTTCTTTAAAAATTATAAAAAGGTAACGAAGAGATGGTTCTTTAAAGAACCTTTGACTGAATGGTTCTTTGTGGAACCAAAAATGGTTCTTCTATGGCATCACTGTGAAGAAGCTTTTAAAGCACCTTTATTTTTAAGAGTGTATCAGTACTTTTACTGCTATTTTATCTCCATTTGTGGTCGTTACCAGGGGTGGAAAGTTGTTCAAAAAACTACTTCAGTAAGAGTAAACAAGTAGCCTATTTAAAAGTACTCATGAGTATTGAGAAATGAGTACTGTGCTGTGGATTCTGCCCTCTTATAGTAAATGCGGTACACTGCAATTTAAACATTTAGAAAATGTTGTACATACTGTAATTCACATGATCTTGTCAGAAAGAATTAAGAATAACTATGATCCAGCAGTTTTAAAATACATCAAAACAACACAAAAAAAATATAGATGAAAATTATCTAAACATATTAATGTTTAGAACAATGCAAAGAATAGAAACACCATTAGAAACTCAAATTGTTATGCTGATAATACAATTTGTAAGGGGGAAACGGCATGGGGAAACTTTTTCAAAGGAAAACACGTATACACACACATGCAAACGCACGTCTCTTTGCAGGGTCAGTGTTGGTTAATCAGTAGCATCCACAACTGAATGGGGAAAAAAATGTTGAACTTGAAAATTCTTTTTGCGCGAGTGCACTTGTTAAATGAAGGCGGACTGTATAAAATGGATAAAAAAAAGTTGTTTATTAACAAGCTGCATTTTTATTACATTACGCGCTGACACATATGCAGTGTGTATTGTGGTGGGGTATGTATTTTTTCAAAAACACTTTAGAAAACTGAGTCGGGCCAAGTACCAAAACAAACGTGTAGCCAATCAACAGTAGGGGCGTGTCTACTCATGATGGGGAGGAGAGAGCGCTCTGTGATTCTTATCTCAGAATGAGGCAGACAAATTCTATACTCATATTCAATGTATGTCGATTAGCAATGGCTTATGAAAATATACGAGATGGCTTGAAGAACACAGATAAACCATATATTATTGCAGATGAGTGTTTATTGTCCTTACATTTCGTCATTCAAAATGTTTAATGTTATATCTTGTTTGTAATCAGTTACAGCAATAGCGATGCTTTTATCCACATTAGAGAAGCTGGAATGGAACGTCATCAGCGCTACTTTTTTGACACATCTGTCGTCCAGTAAGAATGAAACCCATTCTATTTTGCGTAAAAATCGAAAAAATAACCTCTCTCAAATTAAAAATTAAGCAGTCTAATACTAAACCACACTTTTTCCCGTGTACAGAGGTTACGGGAGTATATTTTGTTAATTTGTTGCAAAAAAAAAAAAAAAACTGAAGTGAAGATATCAGATATCACTGAAGTGGCAAGATATCAGAACCGAACCGAAAACCGTGGTTAAACACCGAGGTACGTATTGAACAGTGGACTAACTGTATTGTTGCATCCCTACTACCTTCATCTGTCAGAGAATCACCAGCTTCTTGACAGACAGGCAGCAATTAGTTGTAGCGAATTTAGCTCAAAGGGAAATGTATATAAATAATTACAATTAATTATGATTAATTACAATTACTTATTTCAGTTGCCAGTAGTAACTGTAGCAGAATCAATGTTCCATCAACTAATCTGTTCGCTCAGCGAACATTCAGTATAATCTTTATATCAACTCTAAGAAATGATATTTTCTTGGCCACAGAAAATAACTTTCTTAAAGTACCATTGCATTAGAGCAAGTAGCTCGAATCGGAATCGTAAAGGGACATTAATTTGCAAGGCAGAATCAGAATCAAAACTCATGTAATTTGTGCACAATAGTTTATTAACGAAGGACTAACACATAACTAATCTAAACAAACAAACATGAAATCACTCATACATGGGGGAATGGTCAGTGAGAAGCAGTTAGAGAGAGACAAGGAAATTAAGCTATGAAAAGAGTCAGTTAACCACCTGCTGTGAAACCATCAGTGCGGTCTACAGCTTATACTAAACCTCTGTTTGTTTAGTTAAATGTACGATACTTGCATTGCCTTGGTCGTCGAACAAGTGTCCAAATGCAGTCTCTGAAAGTCTTGATGGTTTGAAGCAGTGGTGGTTTTGGAATTGCAATCACGTTCTTCCGGGTCTGAAGAGTGATGAATTCCAAAGATGTCCTGACTCGTTAGTGACTGGGAGTTTCTTCCCATGTGAAAAGTGAAGAAGAACCAAGAGCTGAGAGGGACCCAGCTGAAGTCCTGTGATCTTTGGGGAATGGAAAGACAAGGCCGCAAGGCCTGGCGCACGCTTAGGGAAGTCCTGAAGAGTTCTAGCCCATCTTCTTAGGTTCTCCAAGAACCCCCGACTGGCTGAGGCGAGTCATGAAGATGAATTCCAGGGTTGAGTGGAACTGTCTGGCTCTTTGTGGTCGAGAGCCACAGCTCTGTATGTTGGGCCTGTCGGGCCCGCCGGGCACGCCCTGTGCCGGCTCAGGCTCCCCGTGGGTTCCTCCACACGGGCAGCAATCAAAAGATGTTGCAGACGAAGGAGAAAGTGAAGAGAGAGGGGTCGATGCCTTTAAACTCTCTGGAGGCTGTGCCTCCAGGAGGTCCATGAACCAATGGTAACTTTCACCTTTGGAGGGAAAGTTTACGACTCTTTGTCTGTGAGCATGGTATTTTGCATATGTGATTCGATTGGGTGTTGATGCAAAAACTACTAAGGTTTCTTAAAACGCTAACATGTTGCAAAGGTATCAACATCTAATTTACACCATCTTTTAGATCATTAAAATACGAACTCAAAGAGTCCAAGCATGACATAGGTGGGTTATACTACTAGTCATCTATCATAATACATGCATAAAACAGTAGAAAGACAAATACAAATACAACAGACAAAATTAAAATACAATGCAGTAATACTGTACACAATGACCTGGGCTATGTGTGATAGGAAGGTCAAAGAAAGGTTTGACTGTGAATGAGTAGGAAAGAGTCCATTTCTATAGGCATTGTGTCTTTCCTATAGAGAAATGTAGTGTGCTCCGTTTGCATTCCTTGAGGCCATAAAACCTGTGATATCAGATCGTTGTCCTGGCAACTGAGCCCTTTTGGGGTGTTAGTTGCTTTGGGGGGGGTTGTCTCCAGAGCTCCAGCATGTAGCTGGCCTGTTGTGTTTAAAGACTATTTGTTAAATGTAACAATTAATGTATGTCTGATTGGTCCAGACGCTACATAGTAAAGCTGGGAAAATTCTCATCCAGCACCCACACAATCAGCACTGGCGCTCCTCAGGGTTGTGTTCTCTCCCCACTGCTCTTCTCCCCCTACATCAATGACTGCACCTCCAAAGACCCCTCTGTCAAGCTCCTGAAGTTTGCAGACGACACTACAATCATCAGCCTCATTCAGGACGGTGACGAGTCTGCCTACAGACAGGAGGTTAAAGACCTGTGGCTGTCTGGTGCAGTCATAACAACCTGGAGCTCAATACGCTCAAAACAGTGGAGATCATAGTAGATTTCAGGAGGAGACACCATCTCTCAGGACCTGAAGTGGGACATTCACGTAGACTCAATTGTCAAAAAAGCCCAGCAGAGGCTGTACTTTCCTTCGCCAACTGAGGAAGTTCAGCCTGCCTCAGGAACTACTGAAACAGTTTTACTCTGCCATTATTGAATCCATCCTCTGCATCTCAATTACTGTCTGGTTCAGCTCAGCTACCAAATCTGACCTCAGAAGACTGCATCGGACAGTCCAGACTGCTGAGCGAATTATTGGAACAACCCTTCCTACTCTCCAAGAACTGTACTTATCCAGAGTGAGCAAAAAGGCTGGCAAAAACACTCTGGATCCCTCACATCCAGCACACTTCCTCTTTGAACTGTTGCCATCTGGACGCTAGAGCACTGAGCATCAGAACGGCCAGGCACAGGAACAGTTTCTTCCCTCAAGCAATCCATCTCATGAATACTTCACAATAAACGTGGAACACGCAACACTATTATACATTCACACATACAACACACATGCTTATTTATACTCCAGATTTGCACCTTACGTACCTGTACATAGTAAATTGTTTATTTTGTATATTGTAAAGTTATTGCTATTTTGAAAATTGTCTGTCTTGTATAATTGTATATTGTTCTTTTTATTATGTTTTTATCGTGTCTGGTCCTGTCACTGTCATTCTATTACACTGTGGAGCTTCTGTCACTACAACAAATTCCTAGTATGTGTATACATACATGGCAATAAAGCTCATTCTGATTCTAATTCTTTCCAGTGCTGGAGAGAACTAAAAGGGACGGGAAGGCCTGCAATTGGGCGCTGAGGTTGCTTTGTTTCTTCTCGATAGGTGAGTAATTTTTGCTTTGTTTCCCAGAACTAATATATCCTGGCTTTTGCTTAAATATGCTTGTGTGTCATGCTCGCTTGTTAGTTCATCTGCAGTCAGTGGCTGGCACAGCAGATTCCGCCATATCATTGACTGGGTAGCGTTGTGCGTATGTATGTGTGGGGCGGAGCTATCAAAATTCATTTAATCCCCTTCATCTGTGATAGAGAATAGGCTCGTTTGCCTTTCCATCTGCGCAGCACAGCAAACACATCTTAAATTATAGGCTACGTGAATATGCCCAAACACTATGTCAAAACATAAACACTTAAAAAGGGGCACTTCAAAGTTTCTATAAATATATTTCTCATGTCTGTGTGACAAGCAAGCAGTATCGCTAAGTTTTTCTTCATTTCAGGAAGAGGTTCTCTAGGTTTTCTTTATTTTACAAAAGTACAATATTTCACTGTTATTTTGAAGTTATGCAAATAAAAACAGACCGTTTTGAATGATGTCTTGTTCTTTTCAGACGGATACCTCCTGCATGAACACAACAGTTCTAAATTTTTTTAATAACCAGATTTCGGCAGATTCGGTAAAGTTAGCAAGATATTTACAGATTTGACTTTTCCGGATCAATAACTTGTGAGCAAAACATTTTTACTACACAAATGATGCCTCTTTTCTTTTGTAAAAATGCGAAAAATGTTACTAATGAAATACTCAATAATTTTACAGTAACACTCCGTAGCGTCACCAAATTCAGTTCAAATATCACTGCTCTCCTGCTTGTTGTACTACAACAAGTATTATTTTTTCACTTTTTAAAATAATTGCTTTGGCACATTTATTTGAATTTTTATTATGAAAAATAGTTAAAAGGGGTCCTGTTATGCTCTTTTACAAAGTCTTGATTTTGTTTTGGGGGTGTACTAGAACATGCTTTCATGCTTGGTGGTTCAAACAACGCATTATTTTTAACATAATTTACATTATTACAATACATCTCTCCCAGCCTGGCACAAAAGGCTGGATTAGTTCTGGGTTTAATGAAGGCCCGTCTTCCGAAAAAAGAAATAAGGCTAAAAGCAGCCTAACATTGTCAAAGAACATCATCACTGATTAGCCTAGCCAATTCTAGTGCAAGTTTATGCATTTTAAAAAAAAACACTTGCATTATAAGTGAAGCTATTTACACTGTATGATGAATAAATCTCTAACCACACGTCTGCGGCACGTTACAGCTCAGACGCGGCAACCGGAGTAGATCACGGCTTCGGCATGTGTTTCGACCCCCTGTACTGAACACGTCTGCGACGCGTTACAGCTCTGAAGAGGCCACTCTAGTCAATGCTTGTGTTTATACCCACTGCACTGTGGCTCGTTGAAGCGGTTCTCCACGCTGCATCGTTAAAGTTAGGCTAATCCCCCATCTCGTCCCTACCCTCCCTCCAACAATTTGAATTTCCAAGGGTGGAATTTATTTCAATGATATTCTGATGGACCGTGTTGTGACATCATTGCATGCAGAAAACAAACACTGTAGTCCAAAGGAGCCTTTCGTTGTAGTTCTTGGAAAGGGATTTTTTAAAAACAAAATATCTCCTTTTGGAGTGGACTTTGAGATTTGTAACCTTGTAGATCTTTTTTATGCCCAAAGATACACACCACACACTGACTACATAGTGAAAAAGCATAATAGCACCCTTTTAATAACTTTACTGTACCACACTGTACTCTCACCAAATTCAGTTCACATATCACTGCACTCCTGCTGGTTATACAACAGCACTCATTTTGAAAGTAATTGCTTTGGCACATTTTTTATGATTTTTTATTATGAAAAATAGTTAACTTGTCCACTGTTACTGGACATAATAGTTAATAACTTTAGTGTACCACACTGTACTTCACCAAATTCAGTTCATATATCACTACTCTTCTGCTGATTATACTACAACACTTATTTTGAAAAGAATTGCTTTGGCACGTATTATGATTTTTATTTTTTAATGATGAAAAATTGTTAATAACTTTACTGTTATTAGACATAATAATTAATAACTTTACTGTACCACACTGTACTTTCACCAAATTCAGTTCACATATCCTACTCTCCTGCTGGTTATACTACAACACTCATTTTGAAAATAATTGCTTTTACACATTTTTTAGCTTATGATTTATAGAGTATGATGATTTATAACACACAGTAAACACGTTGCATCCACTTAAGTTACAATGGATTATATTTCTTTTGTAAGCATTATAATGTATTATAATTGTTGTTATGATTATTTATAAGATGATATAACAGATTATAAGGGTTTTTATAATGCATTATTATAAATTCATTCATTATAATGCTTTAAGAATACCCTTATAATGTATTATAAATATGGGCTTCATAGGAAGTGTTAGCAATAACTTTTCTGTAACAAACTGTACTTTCACCAAGTTCAGTTCACACATGACTGCCCCCCTCTGTGTCACATCCCTGTGAACTGTTTCGTTGGTTTTTCCCTTTTGTGTCCTATCCAGGGTCTTTCCTGTTCCGTTGCTTGTTATAACATCATTGTTTAATCTCTAACGCCTGTCCTTGTCTCATTAATCTGCTTATATAAGTTTGATTCAGCTCCTCATTCCTTGTCGGTTCTCAGTGTCCTATAATGTTGGTTATTGTCATGTGTTTTTCCCTCCTGTTCCCGTTTGTTCCTGTGCCCGTTTGGATTCGCTTAATAAAGCACGTTTATGTTCTATTTCCTCGTTCCTGCGACTCCTTCTGAACATGACGCCTGACACTGCTGGGTTTACTACAAAACTTATTTTGATACTAATTGCTTTTGCACACTTTTTAATGTTTTTTATGAAAAATAGTTAATAACTTTACTATAACACATTGTACTTTCAACAAATCCAGTTCACACATCACTGCCCAGGTTTTACTACAACACAACAACACAAAAATATTTCATCATGTAACAGTATTCCAACTGTAATATTTTCTTGAAAAGTTTGGAAGTGACTGGATTTTTCTTTCTAAACAATAAGACATATTTTTCCTGAAATTATTTGAGTGCATACAGTTAAAATAACAAATAAATAAAAATAAAATAAATAAAATAATACCTAAGAATACATGAATTAATTAATTAATTAATTAATTAATTAATTAAATAATTTTAGTAAAACAAAAAAATAAACATTGGTTGTCCATATATCATCTTTCATAATAAAAAATAATAAAACGTGTAAAAGCAATTATTTTAAAAATACGTGTTGTAGTATAACCAGCAGGAGAGTAGTGATATGTGAACTGAATTTAAGGAAAGTACAGTGTGTTACTGTAAAGTTATTGAGTACTTTATTAGTACCATTTTACGCATTTCACACTTTGTGTCTCTTAGACGCCAGCCAAGCTAACAAAAAAGGTCCCCAGAACGTCCCCTAAATGGCCTCTGCGAACGTCCCTCAGACATCATTGTGTAGGGTCCCCTCGACGTCAACCGGACGTCCGCGAAGACTTCCCCCGGACGTTAACAGGACGTGCAGATTCGGGACGTTTAGGGGACTTTCGCTTTAAGTTCTCTGAATGTCATTTTATTTGACTTACAGGCTAATCAAAGACAACAGACACGTTGTATAAAGCAAAATACGTTTATTTTAATTGAACAAGTGTAAAGTTGCGGTGCTCTGTCCGTGTGTGTGCTTGTCATCTGTGGGTTTAGTCCGATGGCAGTTCTTCCCGTTGTCTTCTAACCTGAAACAACAAAATGAACACATTCAGTAGTGTTATGATTTACATTTCTAGGACTATCGCTTTGTCCATTAAAAAATAATTTGTAAAGACTGTTGACAATCTGGATTTAAACCAAGCGGTCGGAATTTTAGCGTACATATGAAGATATGCGTCCGAAATGGGCTGTTTGCCGCATATAGACTTTTTAATTTTATATAGACTTTTTAGAGTATTTTACCGCATGGAAATTCAATATTTTAAGTTCAATTCAATTTCTTTCAATATTGTGTATATTTAATCATTTCACCTTCATATGCTAACATGAGCTTCGAAAGTATTCACATAGGCCAGCGGTTCTCAATTCCAGTCCTCGCGCCCCACCGCTCTGCATATTGTGTATGTCTCTCTTAAGGCACCTGATTCTGATAACCAGCTCATCAGAATTGAGCTCCGTGCATGAACTGTGTTCCGACTGACATGGTCCCTACACAGTATTCATTGTTCCCTTCTCCCTGAGCAGGGGAAATCAATTTAAGTACTTCACTTAGGAACATTTATTCATTGATTTGCACTGCGCTCCTGCCTGCAGCGTCTTCACACACAGATGAATCTTAGAGAAGTGTGAAGGGACATAAATGCATCTGTAAATAAATAGAATTTAAATTCATGTCTTGCACACTTTAATGACTGTTAAATACTGTGATGTCCACTTAGCAGGGCACTTACATTTCAGTAGAACAAACGTCGTACGTGAAAAGAGATACATACAAAATATGCAGAGCGGTGGGAGCGAAAACTCAAGGCCATGTCGAGGAAATCGTCGGCAGGACCGTTAACTGTCACTATGCTGCTGAGCGTTGCCATGGATACATGCGCGTACCCTAAAGTGATGTCACTCGATCACGCACTCATTTGATTGACATTTGCTTGTAGCCTCCCAATGTGGACATATAATATTACATTTTTTAGCTACACATATAGCACACTTAAATGCAATAATCATAAATTTCTTAAATAACTTTTCTTGTTGCCTTACCAACAATTTGATATGTAAATTGGTAGAAAAAATGTATTGGCCTTACCTGTGTTATTTTCCACTTTGTTTTCCATTTTTCATGTTTTCCTTGGCTGCATTCGTCAGTCTATAACGTACTTTTAGAGCAACCTAATTTTCTTCATGCATGGGGAATGCATAGGGCCTAATTGTATGTTCAGTTATATTATTGAAGGGTATCATATTTTTGATGTTTAAATAAGAGCCTAACTGCTAAAAACAGACTCATGATTTGATGACATCTTTAATTACAGTAGTTACTCCTATTTTCTTTTTCCAAAAATTAAATATCAGTCTGCATAACAAAAATGTTGTTTTTGCATTTGCATTCCATTATCACAGTTAAAAAAGGGAGTTTGTTTTAAGGAATATACCCTTTAAAAGGAGACACTGCGGGCAAAAACACTGCAGGTTTTTTTCAGGCATCTGTCAAATTTAAGATTTTGGGCTTTTTTGTTTTTCATAAAGTGTTTTTTATTGATTAGTGGAAAGAAAATATCCAAAAGACACTGTTAAGTGCTTCTTTTATAGCACTTGTATTTGTGTAAATAGTTTTTTTCTCCTACACTAAGCCATAAATCTCCATTTCAGTAGCACTCACATACACCAAACTTTACATTTTTATTCCTGTCTATATCCTGAAGGTTTTTACAGAGGGATTTGTTCACATATAATTTTCTTGATTATATACAACATTTTATTTTCCCCAAAATTGTGAAAATACAGTGTAGACAAGAATTTTGAAACTGACTTCATCCAGTGTTTAGATTTTTGTACTAGAAATGTGTGCATATGAATGCATATTTCATTAAATAATGCCTTTGCATATTTAAACATTACATTTTAGAAAACTTGTAATACAAAATATGTTTGCAGTTATCAATGTAATAAATCAATTGGGTAAGCAAGGCAATAACTATTAGGGTTTTTTTTACCCTATTCACCTGCAGTGTCTCGCCTTAAAATCCAATATGGGTTTATATTTTAGTTTCATTTTGTCTTTAGTTTATTGAACTTTGTCTGAGTTGCAAGGTGTCAGGTCTGATGATAAAGCCCAGGCATGTGACTGTATTTTTCAAGTGTTGTTAAGGAAATGGCAGATGAGGGACTAAACAGGGACAAAAAGAGGACTAAATGCAGACGTAGGTGAACGTCCTCAGAACGTCCGTCAGCGAATGTTACAAAGCAGACCGACGTTCGCCAGCGAACGTTACGAAGTGGACGTACTGCGGACCTAAACGGGCGTTGCAACGTCTAGAGGACGTCCCGTTTACTGGGAGCACAATGAGATCAACGTATTTTGTACAGAGCGGAGGAAATCTTCTTTTGAGGAAAACTCTCTTGTAGCTTGTTTTTTTACATCACTACGAAAGAAAAGAGGCACGATTTCTGTAGTAAAAACGTTTTGCTCGCAAGTTATTGATCCAGAAAAGTCGAATCTGTCTGTGAACATCTTGCCAACTTTACCTATTTCAGTTTCACAAGGGCAGATCCCTTAGCGGGTCTACTGATGACGAGCAAAATATATACGTTTATGTATATATATATATATATATATATATATATATATATATATATATATATATAAACGTAAAGTGTATATATACATCAAGATTTTTCTTTGATGCCTCTGTCCTTGTTCTCTTTCCTTAAAGGGTAGAGTAGAGCAAAGACACGAGGAAAGGAAAGAGAAATGACCCGTAGTTTGCCTGACGTTAGCAACATAAAAAAAGTTAAATTTCAATTCCGGTTTATTTCTAAAGCACATTTAAAAACGGCCTTGGCCGACCAAAGTGCTGTACAAGTAAAAAGTTAACAATAATAGCAACAAAACAGTTAAAACCAAACACTCATTTTAAATAGAAAGCAACAGAAAACAAGTAAGTTTTGAGACATGACTTAAATTCAGACAAAGTTGAAGCCGATCTAATATAGAGTGGAAGCTTGTTCGACAGTGTGGGGCCGGCCACTTCAAAAGCTCGGTTGCTCCTCGACTGTAGCCGAGTTCTGGGTATCTGAAGGAGGAATTTACGTTCAGATCTAAGGCTGGTGGGAGAGTACGGGTGAAGAAGATCGGATAAATAAGAAAGTGCTAAATCATTTAATGATTTATACACCAATAATACACTTTTAAATTCGATTCTAAAATTAATCGGAAGCCGGTGAAGAGATCTTAGAAGGGGGTAGCATGATCATATTTCCTCCCTCCATTCAATCTCGCTGCAGCATTTTGAACGACCTGTAAGCGTGCCATTTGGGACTATACCGTAATAGAGGGAATTGCAGTAATCCAGGCACGAGGTAATAAGAGCATTTTCAAGCAAAAAACAAAAAACAAAAAAAAACAACAAAAAAAAAAAAAAAAGTGATATCAGTCTCAAGGAACGCATACTGCAAGAGACACAAATCTGATAAGCTTCCACAAGAAGGCGTGTGTGTTTAAAATAATTTTTCAATGCTCAAATATTAACATTTAAAAGGAATTAAAGAATGAGAGAATTATGAAAAATTATGAGAATTATATTCTTATAAAGTAATCATACCTGCTAAAACGGGAACTGGAACCAAAAGAAAACACATAAGAGCACATGGTGTATTCATTTTGTTGTGGACGAAAACACATATACAGACTAATGTAGTTTTGCTTCAAATACACGTGTCCGCTTAATCCAGGAGATCGTATGGTGTCCCGTTCGTCATTTTAGGTTTAAAAAAGCTCTAAAGCCCCATCGACGCCCCCTTCAGCAGACTAAACAAAGGCAAAAGGTGTTTTTTGTAGGCTGTCTCGAAGTGTAGAGAGGGTGAAATTTGATACAGAACGAGCACCAACACCCTGCCTGAAGTTGTAACTTTTTGAAGTCAGGGCGCATTATCAAGTTATTGTGCGAGTTATATAAATTCAAATGACAACACACCGTTAGATTGTAAGGACGGGAATATTTGAAAAGACAAAGAATGAGTTCTTAATGTCCTTTAGGCTACAAATCCCATGGTGTAGCCTATTGCAAATTAACAAATTGAATCACAAAATATAAAAGTATTGAATAAATGAACAAAACAGACATTGATTCTGAGCTGGACATTGTGGAGGGAAGACATCACAGATCTTAAGATCCTAAGACAGCAGAGAATTTGCAACATTTGCCATGACAATTTTAGAATCTGTATAGTTGTTTAAATAGCAAATGCACTTAAGCCTGTTCGCCCATGGGTGTGCTGATCTGGAAACGAGGTATGTTCAGGTGCATTGTTGGCACATGGCTATTTTGAGGCAACTGAAAACAATTGCGCCATTGCCCAACTAAAACCTGGTCAAAAAGTCAGTGGAGCAGAATTTTTAATTTATTTAAAGGGCGCGTTAATGATACACGCCTTTGAGGGTGCACAACGCGCATACTCTCTGCTTATTACACACGTTAAAATGGTACAAAAACCTGCCCACAACTCTGAGTGTGCTTCAGAGCTTTTATACAGGCTCAGTAGTAATGTCTCATGACATCCCATGGACAGTTCTAGAAAGGTTTTTTTTGTTGTTGTTGTTGAGCCATGTAATTTAAAGAACCTTGATATGTGAATTTGCCATCGAAAAATGCAGTTTATCAGTTGTAGAGCCTCTAAAAAGCAGTTTGTGACCTCAGGCTCAAGCACACTTGGGTTATGCAGCGGGACAATGATCCGAAACACACCAGCAAGTCCACCTCTGAATGGCTCAAGAAAAACTAAATAAAGGTTTTGGAAGTCTGGACTTAAATTCAATTTAGATGCTGTGGCATGACCTTAAACAGTCAATTCATGCTCGAAATCCCTCCAGTGTGGAGTGGGCCAAAATTCTTTACCAGCCCCATCCACGATTGTTGACAGCATGGCCATATTAGCAGAGTCCCCGCCCTGATTGACCCGGAAACACACTATCTGCCATCTTCTCACCAGAGCATTTAAAAGCATTCAAGTAAGAAATGTTTTATTACAACTATAGAAGTTGTTTATTCCAGAGCAGTGAGTGATTTCCTGCTTTCATTTTATTGTTTGGGTCATATTGACAGCGTAGATCCAAACAGCAGTATAGGTACGTTATGCTGCTACACTGCTGCTACCCTGATCTAATATAAACGTGATTTCTTTTCCAGCTGTTTAACTTCATAAACATAACTGGCTGTATTTTTATAACTTATGAGTGTAACATAAACTTGTGTCTGAAAGAGAACTTATTTTAGTACTCACGTGTGTGACAGGCGCTTTTTGCGACGCACATATGCTTCGGACATGTGTGTCCAGAAATCCTTATATCAGAAGTTTAAACTGATATGTCTTTAAAACGCATGATTTCGTTGCGATATTCATGATAATCAAAACCAAACATAGGCCTATGTTTTTTGTCAGAGATCTGAGATACAAGCTAAAACTGCACAGCCCTGTTCTGAAAAAGGGACAGAGAGCAGCAGCTCAATTGCATTTAGAGAGACATGCACTTAAACAGCGTGTTTCTTTCACTCAAAACAGGCATTTTCAAAATTCTAAAATAAATGATCTGTGGGATATTTTGAGCTGAAACTTTACAGAGACAATGCAGACATTTGCAATGATAATTTTAAAACAATTGTTTGGCAATACTGTACAACAGTTGTCATGCCAATAAACCTAAATTGAAATGAAAAAAAAAAAAAAGTGGCACTGGACTTCGTATCATTTTAGAACAAAAACAATGCTCTAGTCTCTACCAATTTAACACTAAAAATGTAAATGATTTAAACCGGTCCTTAAAATGTGATAATATCCAAAGCAACAAATTCATCAGGATCATCAGGATCCTTGTTCCATACTTTCTTCAGATGCTGAAAAATAAATTAGTTTAGTTTGTATTAATATTCTATTCACTAATTCTTCATTTTCTCTATCAAGCGGAAAAGCAATGTACTCAAGTAGCAGAGTAATCACTTTAAAGGGGTCATCGGATGCTAAGTTCACTTTTTCATGTTGTTTGAACATTAATGTGTGTTGGCAGTGTAGGTAGAAATCTACCCTATTATGATAAAAAAAAATCCATGCAGTGGTTTTTAATTAATCTGTAAAAATAATATCCCCTTTTTCAAATCTATAACCGTTTTTTTATTAATCTTTGCGATCGCCTTTCCTTATAATGTGGTAGTTAGGAAGTTTAGCGGCTATAAATGCGGCTAATGTAAACAAGACCGTCTTTCCACAGAGAGAAGAGAGGGGGTGAGCAGAGTTCATTTGCATTTAAAGGAACAACCCCTTAGAATGAGATTATTTTTGCAGAGCTGATTTTGGCAAGGTAAAAAGGGTGTTGTTTTACAAAACCATTGAGAATTTTTAATCGAAGTATATTAGAGACTTTTCATTAAGACCCTAAAGAATGATATCAACTTGTGGAAAATGGGCATCCGATGACCCCTTTAAGATTAAGCTATAATGAAAGAAGTGTAAATTATTCAGGGCAATTAATTGTGTCATATATATGTATTTATCTTAAGCATCACATTTAGATTGGAAAGTTTGGACACAATTTCTCATCACATATTTCAGTTTTTGTCCTGCCTGTCTCTTCCTGCATTTTATAATTGATAGCTCCAATTTCAAACACCAAAAGCAAGGCCAAAACCATCAGCACTGAGGGAATCTCTGATTGAAATGGTTCACCAAGATTAATTCTGAAACAAATATTTTGAAGAGGTCACAAACAGATTAGAAACACAGTTCTGTGCTATTTATAATGTTTTCACACCTCATTCTCCAAAGTGACATGCAGTTTGTTGTCCAGATGAGGTGTGTGGCGGAGCAGGAGTGTTTGTGTTTGTCTGCAGCATTGATCTCCAGACTCTTCCTCAGTAAGTCCTGTCACCATTGGGTTAGTACAGTCATGTGAAAAAGTTAGGACACCCTATTGAATTTCATGGTTTTCTGTATCGGGACATAATAAAAAATTATCTGGTCCTTGGCAGGTCTTAAAATTTGGAAAATAAATCCTCAGATAAACATCATCACATGACATATTGCACAGTGTCATTATTTATTTAAGAAAAATACAGCCAAGAGGGAAAGACCATGTGTGACAAAGTTAGGACACCCTATGAGTCAACTGCCTGTAGATCCACTTTTAGCAGCAATAACTTGAAGCATTTATTTTCTGTGTGACTGTATCAGTCTCTCACATCATTCTGGAGGAATTTGGACCACTCTTCTTTTCAACGTTGCTCCAGTTTATTGAGGTTTGTGGGCATTAGCTCTCACCACAGCATTTGAGTCAGGATGAGCTCTGGACTTGGACTGGGCTATTGCTACACCTTGATTCTTTTCTTTTGCCATTCTGTTTTAGATTTGCTGGTGTGTTTGGGATCATTGTCCTGTTGCATGACCCAATTTTGGCCCAACTTTAGATGTCGGACAGATGCCCTCATATTTGACTCTAGAGTACTTTGATATCCAGAGGAGTTCATGGCCAACTCAATGACTGTGAGGTGCCCAGGTCCTGTGGCTACCAAACAAGCCCAAAATTATCAGCCCTCCTCCAGCATGCTTGTCTTTTGGTATGAGGTGTTAGTGCTGATATACTCTTTAGGTTTTTACCAAACTTGGCGCTGTGATTTATGGCCAAACATCTCCACTTCGGTCTCGTCTGATCAAAGAAAATTATTCTAGAAGACTTGTGTTTTGTTCAGATGCAACTTTGCAGACCTAAACTGTGCTGCAATGTTTTTTTTTTTAGATAGAAGAGGCTTTCTTCTGCCAAAACCTTCCAAACAAGTCATTTTTGTCCCATATTTTTTTAATGTCTGCAGCACTGATCTCCAGACTCTTCCTCATCTGGTACGTCCCATCACCATTGTGCAGCAGATCTCCTCCAGTGATCTCATGATCAGCTACAGGCTGCCCATCTCTGAACAGGGTCAGGTTGATGTGACGAGGGTAAAATCCTGTCGCCAAACAACTGACACGAAACCCTCCAGAATCTGAGTTTGCTTTCTGAATAATTCTGACTCTAGGTTTCACTGTGGAAGGAAAGAAGGACAGAGAAAATGAGTAATAAGGGAGTATTACCTATAGATTTTAAAATGTATGTATATACCTTTTCTGTTTACTTGGGTTTCTCTCTTTTTAAGATATTCCTAGATATTCTCTTTTTAAGATTTTTTAAGTTTTTATGCAGGCTGGGTAATATAACTTCTCAAGATGCAGTTTGGATAGTTCTAGATTGCGTTTTATTTCTTTTTCTGTGTAATTTGAATAAACCTGATATGTAAATTTGCCATCAACAAAACGCCGCTCATCAATCATAGAGCCTCTATAAGCACTTCTGCTGATCATTTGTTCAAGATTATTGTCACTCTGTTCACAAAAAACACATCAGCTGATAAACTTCATAACCTGTTAGGAAGCAAAGACAGATACAGTGGATTGCCTCACACACTGAAGAAGGCCAGAGAGGAAACATTTGTGTTTTTACTCCAAGTGCAAAATATTTACAGTGTGAATCACAGTCGAATTATATTATTACATCTATCAAAAACTAACAATGTCTGTTACAAAACCAAACCATTTTTACTTAACATCGTTTACAAGTATCTTTATGTATTTACGTATCCTTCATTCATAAACATCAAACACAGTCATGCAGTGATATGATTCATGCAATATCTGAGACAATCACTTTAGCCAACTGAACTTACTTGTCTCGGGTGATTTGATCGTTCTGTAAAATTTAGTACATTATCACTTCCAGACCTGAGGTTATTTAGGTCTACGACATCATCTTCATTTGTTTCATTTCCTCTTGCAACATAGATCTTTGTTTCTGAATTATAATATCCTACAGTGATGTCATCCAACATAACTAAAGCACTAAATGCTCTTTCTCCTTTGATATAAGTTGCAAGCACCGTCAAAGTGCGAGAACCTGAAACAACAGACAAAAACGTGTTAGTTAGTAATTCTCCAGTGCTAGGTTCTAGTGTCAGTGGATACTAGTAGGAGCTTAATTTTTGTGTAATACTGGAATAATGATAAACTTTAATATAAAACGTAAGACATCTGTGAGAATTTGTATTTGTTTAAACAGTCAGTCTTTTAATACTGCTGGAACTAAACTACAAAGGTCTTTTGTGGAAGATCTGTTTTTAAATGTACAAATAATCTGTCCTTTTTCAATTATTCTGAGCCCAGATAGCACATGTACATCTGCAAGATGTCTGTTAAATACCACTACATCTGGAAAGCATCTACTGTGTACTTAAAGACATCTAATAGACGTCTATTTGAAATCTGATATGAAACGTCCAATAGATGTATTGCAGATGAGCATATATACATTCTAAATCATAAACATCTTAAAGACATCTATTAGATGTCTATTTGAAATCTGATAGGAAACGTCCAATTGACGTATTGCAGATGAGCAAACACTCTGAAACGTAGGTCTTGCAGATGTAAATGCAGAGGTCAAATAGACTTCTCCGAGATGTACGTGTGCTATCAGGGAGGACATAAAAACTGCCTGCATGGCAAATACTTGTAAAAAGAATTAGAAAAACGCTACTGTTTAGGGGTTTCCGCATGCTTCTCAATACTCAGATTCATGACATTTTTATTTTGAATTTTCTAAATAACCTAATTTCTACAACAGGAAGGCAGTTAAGTTTCGAGGGAACTGCGCAATATGTTCTAATAGGAATAAACATTCAAAACAAATTAAAACATGTTTCTTATCAAGTATGTGGTGAAATCACCTGCTAAAACAGAGCCTGGAACCGAAAGGAAACAAATAAAAGCACAGGGTGTGTTCATTTTGTTGTTGACGACAACACCGGTATATGGACTAATGTAGTTTTGACAGTCACAGAGAATTTTGAGAACGGACCTGTGCTTCTTGTTCCCCCTAGGTAATTGGTGCCCTACGCAGATTGTGTAGGCCTGCATCGGTAGGGAGCGGAGGTTTTGCACTGTGTTTCACACCCAGTAGACACCTTTAACATGCCCAACCAAGTTCTTCATATATTTTTGTTCTGTAAAATAAATATGATTTTACACATTGCACATTATTGATACCAGCATTTAAGACAAGAGTAGGCTCTATAATAAAGGTGTATGAACTATATTCTCAGGCAATTAAATGTGGTTACAGTTTAAAGTAATTTGCAGACATAAGTTTAACCTTAAATGAGTCTACTTATCTGATCTATTATTTACTCTTCAAAATGTCCTATCGCTTTCAGTTTTCCGAACATACTGGCTGAAGTTTTCCAGTGCAGTAAGCTGCTGTAATGACAGTAAACAAACTCTGTACTCTTAACTTCTACTGTAATCACCTGGAATGTTGTTGATCTGGATAAATGATGTTCCTAATATAAAGGTTTGGAGTCAAAGGACATGAATGCCATGATAAGTGAACCGAACTTAACACCCCTTTGGCTCCTTAATTTTAATGTATTTTTTCCATGGGGTCCTTGGCATCCTTGGAGTCAATGCGTTTACTAATTTGAAAAAAAATAAATAAATAAATAAAAGCGAAGTGTTCAATACAACACAAATACATGAACGTTTATATAATCAGACCACTAGATGCCACTACAAGCATTCGGTTCACATATCAGCATGGCTTTGTCACTTTAAACATAATGATAATAGAATATATCCACCATATGATTCTTTTTAGAAAATATACCGACCCTCTCAGTAAACCACAAATTGTAATTCCTAATATTGACTTGAATTACTATGCAACTACTGTACAACACCACATACTTTTAATTCAGACAGATAAATGCACTATTTCCTATTTAATACTGTACAGCCGCTTTGTCACAATTCTGTATTGTTAAAAGCGGTATATAAATAAAGGTGACTTGACTTGACTTGATAAATGCACAAACAGGTTTTGTTGTTGGAGAGTTAGCATGATTTCTGATTGCTCACTTTTAAATGGATAAATCGATTACATTAACGGATTATCACATCAAATGTTACAATAACTAAACAAAACATGAAACAAAATATTAGTATCTTTATTTGCTCTCTCAGTACCCCTCTTATCAATGACCTTGTTACAAGCAACCAAAAAAATACAATAGCATATGACAGAATAAGCCAAAGAAAAACTCCAGTGCAAAACAGCAAGCAGTATAAATGTCTGTATAAACTGTGCAAAAACTAAATCAGAACCAGCAATACAGTAACAATAAAATACTATACATACACTACTATACAAAAAGTTGAAAGTAGAGCAAACCTTCTTGACAACAGTGTTGTCTATAAATAAATGAATTTAAACCCCTTGTAAACATATGCATATTTACATTTTAAGGAATTAACAGTAAGCTGTTAATTCACTGTTAATGAGAATGTGAGTAAGGCAAATACTGCAACAGCTCAGATTATTATGTGATAACTACATTGGATAAAACAGAAGATGTAATGGTTTGATCTCCTTGCAAATAGGATGGATGTCTTCAGAAGATTACAAAACCTCATCAGCTTCTGTACATGAACATAAATGTTATTTAACATGTAAGACACTTGTAAAGATCTTGTAAAAATTCAAAAGAAATCTCAAAGTAAAGGAAAGCATACCAGAACATTAAATTAGAAAATAAAATTAGGCTTACCTGTCTGGCTTTCTTCTTTCCTTTTAATGCAGACGATTATCACCATTGCCAAAATCACACATACCAACAGCAGGACAGCAAGAGCTGATAGCAGAACACCTGTGTAATAGCTGGAAAGTCCACTTTCTAAAAGAAGGAAGAATTTAGATTAAGATCATTAAGATTAATCAGATCCTTTCTGTATTTATAAGAGCTCATTACCCAAAGGGACTTCCAGTTTGTTGTGCAGACTGAGGTGCGTGACGGAGCAGGTGTATTTGTGTTTGTCTGCAGCACTGATTTTCATAATCTTCCTCATCTGGTACGTCCCGTCATCATTGGGCAGCAGATCTCCTCCAGTGATCTCATGATCAGCTACAGGCTGCCCGTCTCTGAACAGGGTCAGGTTGATGTGACGAGGGTAAAATCCTGTTGCCAAACAACTCAAATGAGACCTTCCAGAATCTGTGATTGCTTTCTGCATGAATCTGACTCGAGGTTTCACTGCAGGAAAACAAATTAATCATAAATATTGGAATACCCACTTTTATATCATAAATTATATAATTTACCACAAGTATTTTACAGTAGATTTAATTATGACACACAGGAAATAAATTAAAAACAACTTTTAACAGTTTACATCAGCTAAAATGTCTGTTGTACGAAGCCGTCTTGAGCACTTACTCTTTCGATTTACTTCACTCTGTCTCTTTTTGAGGTAATTTCTGAGAGTATCTATACAAATTTTGTAATAGAACTTTTCATATTTCTGCTTGAATTCTTCCAGTTGAGGTTTGAGCACTTCTTGTGTAATATTAACAGTCACAGTATAAGTAAAGTTGCTGTTAAAGTAACAAAGCTCATCTGTGGTGCAGCCCCAGCAGCATCTTTAGTAAACATCTTTCCAGGCTTGTCAAGGTCCAGCAACTCACAGACAACCAGTGTCTGATAAACATCAAGACCTGTGAGGAAAATGAGGGAAAAGAGTGTGATGGGTTGGTCTCCATCATTACACACAGAATATACTTATTCAAGCGACTGTACATGTATAATTAGGTCAATACATTACAAAAATACCGTCAGGTTATTGGCCTACATACCGTCATTTTGACTGTGTTGACTGAACAGTGCAGATCGTCTCACAAAGGAGTTATACATGTAGTCACTTATACCCTTTATGTAATCTGAATCAACCACATCATCCTCATTCGTCGTATTCCCTTTTGGAACATACGTTTCTGAATTATAGTATCCAACTGTGATGTCATCGAGAGCTGTTATGTAACTAAATTTAGGAAACTGTGTTTTTCCCTTAATGTAAGTTGACAGCAACGACAAAGAGTGAGAACCTAAAACACAAAAACACATTTATAACAATAAGTAGTGGTTTTCTATCTATTCCTTCATCTACTCCATCTAGATTTTAGAGAGCATATCGTTTTAAAATATGTCTTGAATAATTTGACAATGACTACGTTTCATTCATGAGTATACACTATAAAGATCACTAAAGAGATAAAATGCGAGAATCTTTATAATAATCTTAAACTGAAGTCACTGGACAGCAGAACGTTTTGAAACTTACCATCTGAAGCAGACGTTTGAAGGAAAAGTACAAGTAACACGATGATTCTATCCATTTGTCCTGCGTTCTTTCAGTCCTCTCATGTTACAAAAATTATCTGCACATTATTCAGTTAGTAGAATATATTTTAAAAGGGAACAAGTTATAGTTTGTTTACCGGCTGTAGCTTTCGATCACGAAAGAAAAGAAAAAAGTTTCTTCTCTGAATGCCTGCAAGCGTTGTTTTCCGCGTTCCATTCATTATAAGCGTACAATTTGATTATGCTGTGCCAATATTCGACTGAACAAATTAAGACACTAAAAACAGGCAATACTACTGCGTTACAATACTGTCAATTTTTGTAGTGTGGGTTTTCTTTGCGATGCTATATATTACGTCTTACATTTAAGGCAAAATATAAGTTTTTAGAATGTCAACAAAACTAAATGTGACCCTGGACCACAAAACCAGTCATAAGGGTCTTTTTTTGAAAGCTGAACAAATAACTTTCCAGTGATGTATGGTTTGTTAGGATAGTACAATATTTGGCCATTTTCGACCCCCACAAAATTATTACCCCCTCTCGTTTAAATCGCTACCTAATTGCCTAATCTTAAACCGTGTTCTAAACATCATAGTTTTGTGGTCCAGGGTCACAAATGATGTCTGCAACTTGACCATATGTTTAGGTTCTTGATAGACATATTTTTAGATTTTAAGTTTATTTTCATAATACATTCACCATAATACAAAAGAAGAGTAGAGTGCAGTGCGATCATTGTTTTGTGGTTCATCCTCAGAGTATTTATTTGATTACAGGATAAATCTAAATTTAACAATTAAAATTAACTTGACAAACATTCTTTACACTTTAAAAGTGTTTTTCTTTATATGATATATACACTATCCACCTGGTTATGCTATGCAAAAATGTTTCTTTATCATTACACATATACACAAAGTCTTTGTGGTTTTTAAGCAGATTCAGCCACCAGCCAGTCTTTGATTTCTTTCTCGTTTTCAGCCACCCATTTTATATTAGCTTTTGTCTTCTCGATGGCCTGTTCCAGAGCTGCTGTCCCTGATCCAAAGCCGATTGCTGAATTGTCACTCTTAAACTGCAGAAGCTTTTCACATGTTGAGATACGAGGGCAAAAAACAATACAAAACAAAACAGAAATTAGTAAGTCAACCTGTTCAACTTGTTTAGCAGTTTTATGACATCATTCCAGGTCATGAACTAAATCCGTACTATGTTATTGTACAAACTGTGTACCTATAAAAAATACACACCTGTTCAAGTTCTGATTCAGTTGAAAATGTTTTGGTTATGCCACTTATTAGGTTGGCAAAGTTAAAAGATCCCACACCATACCTAAGGACACAAATTCATTCTGTTAATCATATTACTGCATTTAACTTATTTTAATTGCAAGATAAATTTTTCGATTATCTTGTATATGAGCATTTGTGTTGTTCATTAAGCTCACTCTGTGAATATATACGGCCAGTTCATCCTGACAAAATCCCAAGCCAAAGTCTGACCATCTGGGTTGCTGGCAATATACACAATGACAGATGTAGCGTCTTGTTTACGGATCATTGATGCATCAAGCGTGTATCCAAGGTATCTACATTTTTGACAATAAAAAAAATAACATTTATTCTATAATGTTATTCCTTTGAATAGTTTCTGCATGTTCCCAAAGAACAACATATGTCAAACCTTTCTAAAAGTGTGGTATTTTTTGCACAAGCTAGGGCTGACATGAGTTTATCAGCTTCTATCGCAATGGTGG
The DNA here is from genome assembly GCF_022985175.1 of Labeo rohita. Taxonomy (NCBI): domain Eukaryota; kingdom Metazoa; phylum Chordata; class Actinopteri; order Cypriniformes; family Cyprinidae; genus Labeo; species Labeo rohita. The sequence goes on along the minus strand of NW_026129543.1, from coordinate 12,630 downwards.
CGGTCTTAAACATCTCCCAGCCAAAGTCCCACTCTTCGGTGCCTCCTGCGGCAATAGCACTGCAGTACACTGTAGACCTCAAGTTGGGGTGAATCCTGGAAATGAGATCTCAATTAGATCTATGTAATAATGTGGACAGCCTATAGATTTTGTTAGATTTGCACATTATGTTTTTCTTGCAGTACAACATTGGATTGCTTGACTAGAAGACCAAAATACTGAGTGCCCTAATGCATGAGTAAACTCACGGATTGTGGTTTGGTTGGTCCATCCACTGTCTGTACCAGTTTGTAGTGAGACTTTGACACTCATCTACACCAGTGCTGCAGGCAAATCTAATGGCATTAACTTGATTGTACCTACACAAGGAAAATGTATAAATATAGCCCAATAAAAAAGATGGAACAAAAATTTTAAGATGTCAAAATAGTTGGACATCACTTACTGGTCTGTATGGCCAGTGGGCACATGTGACCAATCTTCCGTAATATTCTTGAAATATCCAAAAAGAGGGGTCACCTGTTTCCTGGTGTAGTTCTACAACAACAAAAATGCAAATGCATATTACTACTACTCTGAAATCAACATAGTCAAGAAAAAAATAGGTTTATTAGGTTTTAAATGTTATAGAAGTATTAGAACAGACCTGTAAAAGTTCATAGACATCAGTTTGTGTAAACATGAGGTAAAAATAATCCAGGTTGTTGAGCGCAGACTGCCATGGCATGTATTCTCTTTCTTCAGATAAATACTTTGTAGTTTTTAACGCTAAAGTAACAGGAATCATCTTTGCCCTTGAAAAAGAAATTCAGTATGCAAGTGATTTTATTTAAATGTGCATGCACAAATAAAATATGCATATTATATTATACCATTCGAAAGTTTTTGAACATTAAGAATTTGCATGTTTTTTTAAAGAAATCTCTTCTGCTGACCAAAGTACAGCAAAAACAGTAACATTTTGAAATAGTTTTACTATTTAAAATACCTGTTTTCTATTTGAATGTATTTTTAAAATTTAAGTTTGCAGTGTCATATGATCCTTCAGATCCTTTATTATAATATGCTGATTTGCTGTTCAAGAAACATTTATTATTATTATTATTATTATTAATAATATTATTATTATCAATATTTAGAACGGCTGCAGCTGCGTACATTTTTTTTCAGGATTCTTTTATTATAGAAATTAATACTTCTATTTATAAAGGCTGCTTTAAATTGATCAAAAGTGATGATAAATACATTTATAATGTTACAAAAGATTTCTATTTCAGATAAATGCTGTTCTTCTAAACTTTCTATTCATCAAGGAAACCTAAAAAAATTCCACTCAGCTGTTTTAAACATAATAATAATAATAATAATAATAATAATAATAATATAATAATATATGTTTTTGAGCAGCAAATCAGAATATTAGAATGATTTCTGAAGGATCATGTGACTGGAGTAATGATGCTAAAATTTCAGCTTTAAAATCACAGGAATAAATTACATTTAAAAATTCAAAAAGAAAACTTTACTGTTTTTGCTGTACTTTGGATTAAATAAATGCAGGCTTGGTGAGCAGAAGAGGCTTCTTTCAAAAAACAGTAAAAAACTTGACTGGTAGTGTAGATATTTTATATCTAGGAAACTGTACCCCAACTCTCTTTCTGTTTTTTTTTTACCTTGCAAGGTTAAAGGCATCATCCACTATCTGAGCTCTGTTGATGACTGGGATGACCTTTAAAAAAAATTAAAAAGTAATAAATATTATCAAATTTATTAATTAGAATTGGGTCTGTGGTTTCAATCACGTCTTTACCACATGGTTCTCGTTCAGTTGATTCAGGAGACGCTCCCAGTTCTCATTGTCATAGTTCACTCTGTAATATCCTGTGATGTTCAGATTCACCAGCACCCACTCATTTCCAGTTGTCTTCATACCAGAGTGAAAGTCTGCATATGAAAGACAATCATGTTAACCTATTATATTACATAAAAATATATGCATCAAAATGGTGAGCTTGTTACAGTCATAGGAACATAAAACTATGTGTACATACCAGTTTTTTCTTTGAGCCAATAGCGTGACTGCTCCACTTTTGCCTTCATCCAGTTGATGGGTACAATCCATTCATAACTATAAAATCATAAAATCAAAAAAACGAAAAGGAATCAGATCTTAAAAAAAAAAAACAGGTAGATTAATTTAGACCTACTTGAATGGGGATGGCCTCTGTATGGAAGACTCGGGATCCAGAAGGAAGTGCATCTGAGAGACCTGGCCTGTCGTAGTGTTGACTGTGACCACCGGGAAGCCCATTTGAAGAACCCAGCGGTCCATGATTTCTTTGACACTTAAGGGAATAACTGTTCCAGTCTTATCAACAGCCTTGAGGTGGTAAATGAAAGTGATTAAAATACCACTAGAGGGCATTATTGAGTTAGATTGGATTTCTGAGTAATTCTAAGTAGGTAAATACTAATCAAATAATTAATTTTACAGGTATTTCTAATGCAACTCACAGTTTGAAGGTGATTCCACAGGTCCTCACCGACTGTGTTTTGATAGGCGAACATGGTGAGATATGTCTTATAGAGAGAAATATCAGGAATATAGCAGATTAAAAACAAAACAAACCATGTATTTATCTAATGTAACATAAATGCTTTGTAATTTCCTCACATTTAGTCCTTGCACGAACACAGACTCGGTAAGGAAGTCTGACAGCATTCTCAACACCGACGCCCCCTGTAGATAAACAGAGAAAAGAACACCGAATTTCATACTAGCAATGATCAGTTATGTACTTTAAAGGGAAAGTTATTAAACGTCCATCACCTTGCTGTAGGAGACCGTATCAAACTGCTCAGTGATTTGCTCTGGTTTTATAATATCTTCCTCCTTAGAAGACAGGGGATGGGAGGAGGCCAGAGCATCCACAGCAAAAACACGGTGTACGTCTTTAAGGATGATCAAGTCTTTCTGTGAGAGCGATAATAAATACGTATGTTTAAATAGAGTGCAAATATTTTTTATCCAAATCTTTTCTAATATATATACAATGTTGAATTCTCATGATTAATAATTTTTAGATATTAATTGTTATTAATAATAGCCTTTTATTACTATTATTTCAAAACCCTACGTGACGTAAGCGACGCGAGGATACAACGGTCACCTGAGGGAAATTACAAAAGGCGCGAATGTCCTGCCTCTTAAATTTTACATCAGTGAAGCGGTTAACAATAAGTTATTTTTTCAATTGTTAAAACTCTTGGTGTTGAGACAAGTCACAAAAACGAAGATGTGTGGAGTTAAATCACCGCATTTCAGCGACGGTACGTATTTTTGTTTGCTTCAAATATTAAGGCAAACGGCTAAAGGCCTGTTTCGTCATTTGAACATGAAATAAGTTTAATGGAATATTACGAAATACACTTTAAAAGATGTAAATAAAAGTTTATGACTGGTAAATGTTGTTTCAGATAACCATTGGCAGGTGCAGTAAAATTTGTTAATTTGTGGTCACTCACCACGTTCCAGGACGGTTCAGCAAAGTCTGCACCAAGATATGATACATAAGATGCGAAACCTTCATTTAACCAAACTTCATTCCACCATTTTAGAGTCACAAGGTTGCCAAACCACTGACGAAGAACACAAACAAGTCATAATGTTATTATATTACACATATTATAGCTATTTAAAACCTATTATTTCATATTTTTATAAATGTGAGTACCATGTGTGCCAGTTCATGGGCTATAATGGTGGCCGTTCTCTCTTTGTTTGCATTCGAGGAGATGACTGGATCATATAGAAGGTTTGTCTCCCTGTACGTCACTAGACCCCAATTCTCCATCGCCCCAAAATAAAAATCAGGCAGTGCAATCTGGTCTTAAAGGTGGATAATTAAAAATCCTTACACATTATTTTTTCCCCAGGCAGTAATATTCAAGAGATGATTTAGATGTTTAAACATACCTGATTTAGAGAGTGGATATGGTACACTGTAATAGTTTTCAAAAAACTTGAGGATTGGCCCGGTTATATTCAAAGCGTAATCACCATGGCCGCCTTCGATGGCTTTCTTACGAGCCCATATTCGTATCTGTTTAAAGCAAACATAATTTAGTTAAATGCACCATGAGTAAATATGCTGTGTGGACAATAAATGTGAGAATTTTATCTTTTAAAACAGCTCATGAAAGATAAATTATGGTCGTACCAAGGTGTCATTTGCTGATGCAACATTCGTGTAGTCACTGACAACCAGTGCCAATAGATACGAGGACATGTTCTTTGTGGGTTCAAATGTTGTCACTGTAACAGGTTGTCCATCAAGAAGAGTGTCCACTTTCTCTGAATGACAAAAACAAGCCTTAAATTAGATTCTGTTGTATTAGATATCTATATACAACTATATGCACATTTGTTTTTCTTTCTTTCTTTAAAAAACTAGGATTGCCAATAGAATAAAACAGTCATGATTAATCTCACGATTTCCAACCAGTCTTTAGAAAGCAGAAAGTGTTTTTATTTTCTGAAAATTCTCTGAAATTTGTATTTAGACTCACTAGAGGCCCAAATTTATTTGTAGTAGTTCACAGTACAAAAGTTAACATAATCATTGTTTTTTTGGTAGAACTGACCGATTTCCATTCCATTCGACAGGGCCGTGGTTCCTCTGTCATGGATGAGAGTGATGTAGAAAACCGCTCTCATTGCAGGCTCATCGAAACATGGAAAGGTCTTGCGAGCATGTGTGGGATGCATCTGGCTGGTGGCAATTATCCTGGAAGAAGTAATTATTGTTATATCACTAAGATACAACAGTCCTAACACCAACGGTAGGTACAGACCATAAAATAAGCACTGGGTTATTATGGGAAACAGTATGCATTTTCTCTGTCTAAACAATGTTCACATGATAATTGGATCCCCCACACCTAAGAAATCTTGTAGATATTGTAATGCTCAAACACACATAAAAAGTTGCTTTATGGACCAAGTAAGTAATCTTCTATGTTTATATGATGGTACAAAGGTTAAACAGGCATAAAGCTGCCAAGAGATTCATCAGACAAACGTGTGACTTGTCAACTGCAAAGGCTTTGATGTTGATCTGGACAGCTTAGATTTTTCCCATCTGCCACCTGAGAGTTTACCATTAGAGTTCCTGGCTGGTTTTATTCAAGATCTGTGTTCAGATCTTAAAAATTATAGTTAGACTTACTTTTTCTCTCCATTCTCATCATATTCACTTCGGTAGAACCCTGCCAGGTCATCTGCAAGTTCTCCCACAAACTCTGTGTAAAGCTCATAGAGCTCTCCAGCTTTCAGGTTGCTCTTTAACTCTACGACAAGGTACTGCGTCGTCTCCTGCACCCAGGTTTTCTGAATTGAGGGTGCCACTGAGGAGCCAAGTGAAGAGAGTTTGGCCAGATATCCATCTATTGAGGTCAGGTTCAGCTTATTGGAGTGAATGAGGATGAAATTGGTCTCATTTAGACATTTGAAGACCACGCTGGAATTTCCAGTGAATACAAAGAGGCCGTGATTGTTCCGCTGAAGTCGAGGCCAGAGAGTGATGTTGTAGTAATCAGGAACCAGAGTGTCTGGTAGACGATGCTCGTTCCAGGGCTCAGCAGTAGGCTCTGTAGAAGGAAGGAGTTGAACGGTCCACAACCCAACAATGGTGGCCACTGATGCCATCCCTAGGAAAGTACATCCAGCACACATTGCACTAAAATTGACTTTCACCATGTCCCTTTCACCACAGGTCAGCAAAGATCAGACCAAACTGTAATGGCATTTTATTTATTCTTCCCAACTTCTCTCCTCCCAAAGGGTATAATGGCTTATCCATTAACACTGAGACTAGCCAGTGAAAGAATCTGATAACCTGATAAGTTAAGGTGCACTAGGATAATATATTACAGCATGTGTCTTCGCTGACATGTTTATGCAGCCATTACTCTTCTGTAAAATGTGACACTGAAAATCGTGGGAAAGAGCTCAGAAAAACAAGCATGGCAGCATCACAGCCATGAAATAATCTAATTTAATCCAAAATGTTTTCAGTCAATGTAACTGTTTATGTTTTTATTAGATGTATGGCCATATTCTGAAATTATACCTAATAAACAGGGCTCCAGACCAAGATTGAAATGATAAAAAAAATAATAATAATAATTAAATTAAAATCACAATAATTGGCAACCATTTCGAAAAAACTTTGTGAGCTATTATCAGACGTCATCACATTATGACTCCCTAACAAATGATTCTTATGAACTGGTCCTTTTTAATGAATTCAGCCTTGAATTCACTTTAGATGTTCACTTTAGATGTTTGTCTCAAACAGTCTGTAAATCATTTAGAGCTGTTATAGATTTGACAACTGACTTCCTCATTGAACCATGAGTAATATTTCAGTCATGAAATTCTGATGAAAATCAAATACTGTTACTTGATATGTTTCATTAGAAAAGGATTCAAATGACAACATGTAATTGAAGATACATATTTACAATAAAAATAATGGTATACTGCCAAAAAGTTAATAATAATTCTTATTGTTTACCATCTGTAAGATACTGTGTATATATGAAGTACTATAGTACTATAAAACTGGTTAGGAAAATACAAATTAATTCATGGATTGAGGTTTTTATTTTCGTTAGACAAATATCAAAATGATAAATACCAAAGAGTTATGTACTATTTGCATATTTAGTTATTTTATCATTGTACAATTTAAAACAGACAATCACAAAAAGGCATGCTTTAAACACATTTGTATACTGTACAATATCATAGGAAGAAAGTAGCACTGGAATATATTGGGATTTAGAACATTATCAATAATAAATAATCATTTCCTTTAATGCTCATCTTGGCCAAACAAAACAATGTCCCAGTGTTCCTCTCCTCCTCAGAGCAAACAAGCTGCAGTATGTGAATCTTTCAGAGTTACGATGGATTATTGAACCATTCTAAGACTGCTTGCTGGTTCTTTTCGACCCATTTGATGTTGGCCTGAGTCCTCTCAATGGATTGCTGAATGGCTAGGGTTCCTGAACCGAAACCTATGTGAGCGTAGTCATCCCTGAACTGCTTCAGCTGTGTTTTTGAAAAAGGAAAATAGATTAAGAAATATTCAAATATAAGTTTCTACTGTACAAGATAACAGTCATAAAAATAAAAAATAAAGCAGTCCTGGGGAAAATCACATACCTGTTGCAATTCAAATTCAGTTGAGAATCTCTTTGTGACACCATTGATCAGACTGGAGAAGGAGAAAGATCCACCTCCATACCTAATGGAGAATAAAAAAAGTGGATGTGCAGTTACAGAAAATTGCTATCTGTATTTTTAAGGAAATATAAAAAATAGGCCCCCAAATATTTTCTTACTGTTTGAAAATGTACTCCCAGTTGGCTCTAACAAAATCCCAGGCCAACGACTGGCCAACCACATTGCCTGCAATGCTGGTGATGGTAGAGGTGGCATCTTGTTTCCGAATTTTGTCTGGATCCAAAGTGTATTTGAGATACCTACAACATACGTTGTAGCACATGTATTTAGCTAAATACATTGAGAGTTGTATGCATTTGTCAGCAGTAATCCGCAGCTCACCTGTTCAGTAACCAGGGCTCGGTGGCACATGCCATAGCAGCTCTCAGTTTATCTTTCTCTGCAGCAACAGTGGCATTTTCAAATGCCTTCCAAGCAAAGTCCCACTCCTTCTCACCACCTGCAGCAATGGCACTGCAGTACACTGTAGACCTCAAGTTGGCCTTAATACTAAGGAAGTGAGAAAAATTTAAAATGAAAAAAAAAAAAAGTTAAATGCTAATCTATTAATTTAAGGTAATAGGCATATAATCTATAAAAGTACAAAAGTATTGAATTTATTTAAAGTGTCCAAAATCCTTTAAAACTGTTTCTGACATTAATTAATATACATGGTACATTAACTATGATGCACTCTCTCTAAGATTTCTACTGAGTGAAACTCACGGGTTGACAGTTGAATTTTCCATCCACTTATGGAACCATGTTGTGACTAGAGTCGTACATTCTTCAAGGCCAGTGCTGCAGGCAACTCTGAGTGCATTTATTTGATTGTATCTGCAGATACAAATACATGAATGCAATGAATAGTTGCTTGAGAGCAAATCTAAGCATTTATTGTCACTACTGTATATTTACATGACTTACTGGTCAGTATGTCCTGGAGGCACATCCTCCCAATTTGTAAGATTTGTGAAGTGATCAAACAAATTTTTCACCTGTTTTCCAACATACATCTGCAGGTATGAAATAATTTGATGTTAACATTCGGGCTCAGTTAATGAAACATTAACATTATGTAATATTCAGAGATAAACTTACCTGCATGGGGCCGTACACCTCTGTGCGATCAAACATGAGGTAAAAGTAGTCCAAGTTATCAAGAGCAGACTCCCACGGCATGTACTCAGTTTCAGAGGCTAGGAACAGTGTGGTTTTTAGAGCCAATGTTGTTTCAACAATTCCTGCTCTGTAAAGGGAAAAGATCCTTTTTAGCATTTGGACTGAATGGAAATTACACTCGTAACTTGCAAGAAAAATGATCAGATCTTACTTGGCCAGGTTAAAAGCATCGTCAATTAACTGTGCCCGGTTAATAACTGGAATGCTCTAAATGAAATCAAATTAAAAAGATCACTGTCAATTATGCTGAATGAAAAATAATCCAAATCTTGCTCTGTAAGTATCTTCAACAGTATTACCTTCTAATTTAATTAATGTGATTCTGCTTACCTGTCTTGAAGTCTGGAGTACATTAAGCAGGCGTTGCCAGTTTTGATTATCATAGTTAACCCTGTAGTATCCTGTCACATTGATGTTTGCCAAAATCCACTCATCACCACTTGCTTTCATGTCATTCTGTAGGTCTAAATTAGAAATACAGCAGAAATACATGGAATTAACATTGAATGATAACCTGTAATCGTTATTGTCAATGGCATCTTAAAACTCACCAGTTTTCTGTAGCAGCCAGTATTGGGGTTGTGCTGCTTCCTTCTTTGTCCATGAAATTGGTACAAACCACTCATAACTGAAAAATTAAGAATATTGTTATATAGTAATTCTACATGTCAGCAGAACTTTGCATTTGATTTCTATGTAATAAGTTGATATGAAAAGAGAATGTATGTTATTGATCTAATTGTGAAAAATTCATCTGTGCATATTTTTCCATTTTGAAAATGATATAAAAAGTCTCTCATAATTCTTATGAAGAATTATGAGAATTATATGAATTATGATCAGAATCAATCTGCTTAATCTTTGTGTGAAACTACAGATGTATGCCCCTTTTCTTACAATTAACTGTAATCTCACGTTTAACTAATCTCCCTCCATCCAATTAATAATTGATAGAAATAAGTCCCAATACTTTTTTTTTTTCTTTTTTCGATTGTCTGTTTTACTTAAATGTGTAATGTCATAATGTGGACAGAAAGAGGATTTTAAAATATCTAGTAAACTACGCTTATATAGTTTTATTGTTCTATACACTTATGATAGTTTTTTTGTTCTAAATACTTTTGGACATACTTAAATTCTGATGGCCTGTCTGGTTTAGTTTCAGGATCCAGGAGGAAGTGCTCCTGTGTAATCTCGCCAGTTGCAGTGTTAATAGTGACCACGGGAAAGCCCATTTGAAGAACCCAGCGGTCCATAATCTCTTGCACAGTTTTGGGAAGACTGGTGCTGGTGTTGTCCACAGCCTACAAAATTATCCAGATATGAGCATGTGTTTTGTGGTAACAAATCAGATAATGACATGGCTGAATAGCATTGTTTAATTAAAACATACTGTTTGTAGATGCTCCCAAAGGTCTGTGTACACTGTGTTGTTGAATTTAAAATGATCCAGATAAGTCTGTTGAAACAAATTGGTTGTAAATGTACAGAAGTATTCTCCATTGCAAAAGCATATAAAATTTTTATTGTACAGCACAACAAGGAATAGTGTACAAAGGGTTACCTGGAGGCCTTGAGTAAACACTGCCTCAGTCAGGAAAGTTGATAACATCCTAAGTACTGATGCCCCCTAGAGGAAGAGACTGTGCATTACCAGACAAACCACATGTAGTCTGTATGTTCTTCTTCATTATTATACATAGTTAATGTAGCAAACAGTTCCCACACTACCTTACTGTATGAAATTGTATCAAACACTTCACTAATTTGCTCTGGTCTTAGGATCTCCTCTTCTTTAGATGACAGGGGGTGAGACGAGGCCAGTGCATCTATTGCGAAAACTCTGTGCACATCATTAAGTACGATGAGATCTTTCTGTAGGATAGAAGTAGAAGAGTCAGATTATGATTTCATCTCCTCTTAGTGATAGCTTCTAGCATTTACCACTTATTGCTCTGGCGTTTGCTTTCAATACTTACAATGTTCCAATCCGGCTCAGCTTCATCTGCCCCAAGATATTCTACATAAGATGCAAAACCTTCATTGAGCCACAGGTCATTCCACCACCTGAGAGTCACAAGGTTTCCAAACCACTAAAAAAGAAGAAGGTGGTCAATAGGTGAATTACAGGGCTTGTAAACTTAACAAAATGTTGATAAAAGTAGCTTCTGTAAAGCATTTCCCATTTAGGGTTCAAATTAGAAAAAGGGACTCCTGATTATACCTGATGGGCAAGTTCATGTGCAATAATAGTTACAATTCTCTCTTTGTTTCCATTTGAGGACCCTTCTTCATCATACATCAGGGTCGCCTCTCTGTATGTGATTAAGCCCCAGTTTTCCATTGCACCAGAATTGAAGTCGGGCAGAGCGATTTGATCTGTGCAGTATTTTGAGGAATGAGTAAAACATCTAAAAATAGTCTATAATTGTCATTTCGGTAATAGAACAATTGAATCATAGATTCTTACCTGATTTGGGCAGCGGATAGGGGACACTGTAATACTCCTCAAAGAATTTGAGAATTGGCCCAGTAACACTGAGTGCATATTGCCCTTGTCCTGCGTTTATGGCTTCTTGACGGGCAAAAATTCGAATCTGTTTACAGTATGTAATATTTTAGTAGATGAACACATGCTATAATCTTTGCTTTAATCTTTGCTTAATTGTGCAGTAGGTTTCATTTTTAAATTGGTGCAATTTTGACTAAAGATCCTGTGAAAATATCAATTACCTGCAGATGGTCAATGTTTTGTTCAATAAAGCCAAAATCACTGACAATAAATGCCAGCAAATATGTCGACATTACTTCTGTTGGTGCAAATGTTGTTTTGGTTACAGGAGTATCACTCACTGTGATGTTAACCTCATCTAGAAGTCAAAAAGAGACATTGGCTGATGAAACACTGAACATCTAATTTTTTTTAAATCAATTTGAATTATTAAAGCAACAAAACTGATGAAGTGTTAATTTACCTATTACAACAGCATTGGAGAGGGCTACAGTTGCTGGATCATGGTAAAGAGTGATGTGGAATACTGCTTTCATTGCAGGTTCATCAAAGCAAGGGAATGCCTTTCTGGCATCTGTTGCCTGCATCTGGGTTGTGGCGACCACTCTAAAAAAAGAACAAGGAGATTTAACTATATATGAAAGGCCTTTTGTAGAACAGAAGAAACTGACAAGACAAAGAAACCTCTTACTTTTTGACTCCATTCTCATAGTATTCACTACGGTAGAAGCCTCCCAAGTCATCCGCAAGCTCGCCCACAAATTCTGTGTAGAGCTCGTAGCTTTCCCCAGCAGTTAATTCTTCTTTCAGATGAATTGCCATATACTGTGTTTTTGTGTGCATCACAATTGATGCAATGGCAGGAGCTGGCTTGCTTCCAAGTGCTGTCAAGGTTGGATCCTTTGTCATGTTCAGCTTATTGGAGTGAATGAGGATGAGGTTTGTCTTTTCCACACATCTGAAGACCACGCTGGACATCCCTGTGAAGATGTAGAGTCCAGTTGAATCTGGCTGGAGCCGCGGCCACAGAGTGACATTGTAGGTTATTGGACTAAGAGTCTGAGGAAGGCGCCACTTGTCCCATGGTTCATTGGATGGTACTGTTGTTGGAACTGATGTTGTTGTTGATGTTGTTGTTCCTGCACCTGTGGGTTTAACCTCATTGTCGTTGTTCTTGGACTTCTCTTGGGAGTAAACCACAGAGAGAGCGATGACTGTTGCTAGCGCTCCAGCCGCTAACACAAGCCCTACTATCCCAACAGTTTTACTTATGTAGAAACCTTTTCCCATGCTTTAGCAATGACAGGATGAGAGGAGTGAAACTGACATCTGCACAACATTTTATTTAAAGCATGGGAAGATCCCCTCCCACACAAACTAATGGTTCATCCATTAACAATGCACAGCTCCAGTGTACAAGAGTGCATCTAGAACAGGTCATTGATACCTGTCTTATCGAAATGTGGTAAGGCCATAAATTATTCTTTTTTGAAAATACAATTAAGGCACTATGGGAAGAAGGCAGGCCAGCAGTGTTATGATCTGGGCAATGTTCTGCTGGGAAATCTTTTCACGTGGATGTTATTTTGACACATACCACCTAACTAAAGACTGTTGCGGCAGTAGACTTATTCGGAAAGATAAT